>NC_080399.1:10361515-10664545 GCF_030265065.1 Corythoichthys intestinalis | reverse complement strand
TGGTCCACTCTTCCAAGGCGTATTCTGGAAAAAGACTCTCTGCCGAGCTGTCCCTCTCCAGCACATCGTCCTCCAAGGACGGTTCTTGGAATCGAACCATCTTCCAGCTGTTTGTCTTTTTCAATTCTCCCCGTCCACGGCATCGTGTCTCTGATTCTTCTTGTTCTGGACCGCATGAGTTTCTGCTCTCACAGTTTTCCAGCGCGATGTCTCCTCTTAGGCTCTCATCTTGGGCTATCTTGGGTCTACTCAGCTCCTCCTCTGTCCCCTCCTCAGGTCCAAGCGTACCCTCAAGTTCACATGTTGGGTCCACATGCTTCTCACAACAAGACACTGGTTCCATTTCCCATTCAGAGAGCGATGGACACCATCTGCTTGTCTATGGAATTAGATGATCCTATCAGGCGTAAGTCAGTTAGTCGGTCGCTAAACTGTGAACGCCTACAACCTCCCAAAACATTGGAATATTCCCATGATGTAATATTGATGAAAACACGTGCCACGTTTCATTAAATTCAGATGGCACGGCATCCCGAAATCTTGGCTTCATCTGTGAAAAATGTCTCACATTTTGCCAACAGTTGCGTACCTTCCGTAGTGCACTCTGACCTCCTCTACCTCTCCTCCCGGCTGGCGTCCACTATATCCTGTGGTAACGTGGTAAAGAGAAGACAAAAAAAAAGATCAATGCAAAGACATCATGCAGCACGGCAAAACACTCTCGGGCGGCGAGCTAGCGCCAGCACTAATCTGCCGGATTAGAAGAGAAAAACCTAATCTGCCAGAATGTCTGTAATCTTCTTAATGACTTCACCGTTGTGCCCAATAATGTTTCCATGAACGCGATTGACCAATGAGATGTCAGGAAACAGAAACTAATTTGCCTTTGAGGATCTTCAGCATGACTTTTTGAAATTGCTGAGAAAAATGAAGAGATTATAGATTACAGACAATGTTCTTGTGAGAATGATACTCTTTTCATCATCTGGATTTAAGTGGGAAGAAAACGTTTGTAACTTTAAAGTGAGGTCATACAGCATTTGCTCCGGCTCAGGAAATGATCCAACCTCACGCGTAACGTGTTAGCATAAAAGTATTCAACAAAAGAGAGTTTGTTCAAAATTTCAGGCTCGACCATCGGAATAGCACTAGCTTGCACACTGATGTAAGTGTCTTATTTAAAAAAAAAAGGAGCATGTGGTAAATTAAAGTAGGTTCATGCTTTCAAAACACTGACATAGTTATTTTTTTCTTGTAATTATTCAAAACAAGGCAGGAAAGGCCCAAGATTTAAATGCACTACCAGTCACTAAATTGTATTTTTGTAGACATAGTAAAAAAAATGAATTGCACTGATCACCAATTTATGAAAAGCCTGACCTATCAATCTCGATTTTTGTTAATCCCAATATACCGTGGTATAAAAAAGTATCTGAATCTTTTGGAATGTCTCACATTTCTGCGTGAAATCACCATCAAATGTAATCTGATCTTTGTCAAAATCACAAAGATGAAAATACAGTGTCTGCTTTAACTAAAACCACCCAAACACTTATAGGTTTTCATATTATAATGAGGATAGCATGCAAACAGAAAGGGGGGGGGGGGGTGTGAGTAAGTGAACCCTCTGCCTAAAGAGACTTAAAGAGCAATGGCGTACCGCACGCATGCTATTTTTAGACCGTGACGGTGCATCGTAAAGGGGAAGTAAAGCCGAAATGGGACATTATAGACCCGCCTTCGCATAGAAACAACGTAATTTGTGCTACTTTTCTCCAGTAATCTTTCAAACACGAACATGCCGATCACACATTGTTTTTTGGGAATTTGTAGAAACGACTCTAGACATTACAACACATGAAGGATGTTTTCTTCATACGTTTCCGGAAACCGGAACTCGGGAGGAAAAAATGTGAAGACCCAATCAACTTGCGCGGACTTTAACACCAGCTCGGTGAATCCATTCAAATTTCATACGCGGTAAACATTTTGTTGGGTTTGCATGGTCTTTCAGAGGACAAAGAGGTAAGCCATTTTTATATTTTTATTTTATTTTTTTAGCGTAACGTTGTGCCGTACTGCTTCTGTCTGACAATGAATGACCTGAAAAGAATTACAATGGTATCTGACTGCCACTGTTACCGTTTCTGTTACATATATATTAGGGCTGTCAAAATGATCGCGTTAACGGGCGGTAATTAATTTTTCTAATTAATCACGTTAAAATATATGACGCAATTAACGCACATGCCCCGCTCAGATTAAAATGACAGCACAGTGAAATGTCATGTTATTAATTGTGTTTTTCAGAGTTTTGTCGCCCTCTGCTGGCGCTTGGGTGCGACTGATTTTATAGGCTTCAGCACCCATGAGCTTTGTGTAAGTAATGACATCAACAATGGCGGGCTACTAGTTTATTTTTTGATTGAAAATTTTAAAAATTTTATTCAAACGAAAACATTGAGGGGTTTTAATATAAAATTTCTATAACTTGTACTAACATTTATCTTTTAAGAACTACAAGTCTTTCTATCCATGGATTGCTTTAACAGAATGTTAATAATGTTAATGCCATCTTGATGATTTATTGTTATAATAAACAAATACAGTACTTATGTACCGTATGTTGAATGCATATATCCATCTTGTGTCTTATCTTTCCATTCCAACAATAATTTACGGAAAAATATGGCATATTTTATAGATGGTTTGAATTGCGATTAATTACGATTAATCAATTTTTAAGTTGTAATTAACCGAATTAAACATTTTAATTGTTTGACACCCCTAAACATATATATATATATATATATATATATATGTATGTATATATAACAACTTTAATAAAGGGGAAATGTAAATAAATTATAGAATTAAGATTTGTTATCAATGAAAAAATTAAAAGTGTTCGTTGGCTGTCACTGAGTAGCATTTGCGATCACTACTCAAAGCTAACTAAATTACCCCCATGAATGGTCAGAGACGTAGGACAACCAGAGGATATATAAGAAAGACAGGGCTGATGGTAAAAGATAGCTTGTTGAAACAGGAGAATGTCATTGTCAGTCGCGTTGATAAAAAAAAGCTAAGGCTATGCTCAGGTCGGCTCGTTTTTTTTCGTCTTTTTCAGCCTTCGACACTCAAGCCATCTCTTTAACTGAACATTTTTATGTTCTTCCACATCTTTGCCAGTGAATTTGGCACCAGGCACATCATTTTCGGAGAGAATTGGTAGGTTTAGCTCTGTAAACATCTCCTTCGTACAAGATTTCCATTCATTTCCTATTAGGGACAAACGGTGGCTTGTCCCTACTTAGCAACAGTAGCTAATGTCATGAATATTAATGAGCGGAAGTGACGTATTGCTTGCGGTATGCCATTGAAACCAATTTTTACCAAACAGTTTAAGTTAGGTGTGTGCCCAGTCATTGATGAGTGGTTTAAAGCTGCCCTGCCCACTATAAAACACACACCTGGTAAGAATTGTCTTGATGAGAAGCATTGTCTGTGTGCATCATGGCTCGGTCAAAAGAGCTGTCTGACGACCTGCGATCAAGGATTGTTTATTTGTATAAAGGTGGGAAAGGATACAAAACCATCTCTAAAAGCCTGAATGTTCATCAATCGACAGTAAGAAAAGTTGTCTACAAACGGAGAGAGTTTGGGACTGTTGCTTCTCTCCCAAGGAGTGGCCGTCCACCAAAGATGACGCCAAGAGTTGAGCGCAGAATACTTACAGAGGTAAAAAAGAACCCTCAAATGTCTGCTAAAGACTTAAAGAAATCACTGGCACTGTCAAATATCTCTGTGCACACATCCACTATATGTAAAGAATGGTGTTCATGGGAGGACTCCACGGAGGAAGCCACTGCTGTCAAAAAAAAAAAAAAAACATTGTTGCTCTTTTAATGTTCGCAAAAAGGCACTTGGACACTCCGCAGAAGCTTTGGTAAAATATTTTTTGGACTGATGAAACCAAATTTGAAATGCTTGGGAGTAACACACAACGTCATGTGTGGAGGAAAAATGGAGCAGCTCACGAACACCAACATCTCATCCCCACCATGAAGCATGGTGGAGGGAGCATCATGATTTGGGTCTGTTTTGCTTCCTCAGGGCCTGGGCAACTTGCAATCATAAATGGAAGAATGAATTCAAAAGTTTATCGGGATGTTTTGCTGGAAAACCTGAGGCCGTCTGTCAGACAGTTGAAGCTAAAAAGAGGATGGATGCTCCAACAAGACAATGATCCAAAACACAGAAGTAAATCAACTTCAGAATAGTTTCAAAAGGACAAAATACACATTCTGGAGTGGCCAAGTCAAAGTCCAGACTTGAACCCCATTGAGATGCTGTTGCATGACCTAAAGAAATTCATGCCAGACATCCCAGGAATCTGACTGAACTACAGCAGTTTTGTAGAGAAGAATGGGCCAAGATTATCTGCAGTTACAGGAAGCGTCTAGTTTAAGTTATTGCTGCCAAAGGAGGGGGGCACAAAATATTAAATTTGATGCTCACTTACTTGTTTTTCCCCTGTCTGTCAATGCTTGCAAACTATCCTCACTAAAATATAAAAACCTATAAATGTTTGGGTGGTTTTAGTGAAAGCAGACATTGTTTTTTCATCTGTGTGATTTTGACAAAGATCAGATCACATTAGGTGGGGCTTTTATGCAGAAATGTGAGAAATTCCAAGTGTTCATATACAATAGAGAGCTGTCAAACCGCACATCAAAATCTGAAGCTTTTTTTATTATATTTGGGGGGGAAAAAGGTTTAAAAACAGGTCTTATATGTATCTCTTTTCAATGCTAAATCTTAATAAATAAATTGAACATAATAAAAACAAAAATTAAAAAAGTTTTTTTGGGGGGGGGCACTACTTCTCGGTTTTTCACTTATCGCGGTGGGTTCTGGTCCCCATTAACCGCAAAAAACGAGGGATCACTGTAAAACATTTGTTTTGTTTTATGAATACTTAGACCTATCCATAGGCGGATCTACTATTCAGGCGAAGTAGGCGATCACCTTAGGCCCCCAACCAGTAGGGCGCCCCCAACCAGCTGCCCTTGCCCCAACGAGCAAGAGCTTGGGCCACCGGAGCCAGCAGCACCCCCAACTATTCGTCATGTATAATTATGTCAGCATACCAAACAAACAAATAACAAAACAAAAAAGAAAGCCATTTGAATGCTGCATTTATATTATCTCTCCCCCACACATACGCACTACAATGGACTGTTCCACGACGACGGACTGAGTATCAGTCGCTTAGCTTCATTTAGCTTCGCTTAGCTCCATTTAGCATCGCTTAGCTCCGTGTTTTTCACGCCACTAAGCTCGCTATTTTTACAGCTCACTTGCTACTTTGCACGTCGACTATCGTTTATTTCGAACACATGAGCGAACGTGCTCTCCATGAGAGCCAAAGTGCAGTGAGGGAAAAGTTGAGAACAGGCCGCTAATGCCTCTTTTAACTTTCTTCTTCTTCTTCACACCGAACATAAAATACACGACGGCACACCCTGTGGCGAAACAATGCAGTACAGTTCCAATCAGTCATACAATAACACTCAACAGCCGGTTAACAGCATTTGCTAATGAAAAAAAAAAATTAAATCTATTAGTGACACCACAAGCAATGACGAAGAATGTTTTTTTACGGAGTGTAAAGCTTTCGGTGAGCGGTTTAGCGAACGTACCTCCGGTGAACATTTCAAAATAAAAGCACGCCATGTTCGTCATATAAATAACGATTTCTGGAGTTAATCCCATATATTTCAGAATTAATATTATAATATGTTGAGTAAATACTACAGAATACAGATTCTACACTAAGAATAGCTTTCAAACGACACTCTTTATGACACATATGATTGGCAATGAATAATTATTATAATTATTATACTTCTATTATATATAGTAGTATACTATAATAATAATGCTAGAATTCTTTTTTAAGAATCGTTTTGAATAATGTTGGAAAGGCAAAGTCAGTGTTCTGAATCTGTTTACTTTCCGTTCTTTTGCACTAGTAAATGCTATCAGCATTTAACCTCATTGTTTATTTGTGTAATTGTTATTTTTATTTTTTTGGAATTTTTGGAATTTTATTGTCATCATCATCGGTATCATTGACAATCATTGACAATTACAAAATTTGATATGATTTGCCCGAAGGAACCGAAGAAGACGACATAGGCGGACAAGATGAAGCATATGCTTATCAGTTTCCCGTCCCCCATACAACTAAAGACGTACATGCAGGCATGGAACATACATCAAAACTGTAAAATAACACAGTCAACAATCTGGGTTTAGTAACTAAGCGTCCAGTCAAGCAGCTCGATTAATTTCAGGGCGTACAAGGTTATGATTTTATCATGTCCCTGACATTTTTGTATCTGTTTGCTGTGGAACATTTTGTTGTGGCTATGTGTGTGACATGTTATCACAGCTGGTGTGATTAGCGACTCGATGAGCTCATTTGCGTGTCAGCACTGGTCGAGATCGTCAGCCAAAATTTCCAGCTTCTTGATGCGAACATTTCTATCCTCGACCGCCTGCTTGAGTTTCTCGTTTTCAGCGCGAATTAAATGGAGCTCTCTGATTCTTTGGAGGCATACTGGGAATCGAGCTTGCTGGCCCTGAGCGCTTATCGGTTAAGATAAGAGAGTGCTTCAGGAGTGCGTCTGTATGCGTTGAAGGCTGAGCAGCGAATTTACATGATTATTTGTACTTTAATAAAGAATTTAAGTGTTCCAAAATGGTTTTGTGAATTAATAAGCGTCAACAAAAATTTCATTGCTGAATTAGTAAAAAAAAAAAAAAAAAAGAAAGAAAATTATCAGATTAGTCGACTAATCCACACCCTTATCACCTTTTTAACCCCTGACCCATGAATAGGGCCCCTGGATATGTTCGCCTAAGGCCCCAAAATTGCCAAGTCCGCCACTGGACCTATCACACACCTGTATTGTATTACTTGTCAAAATGCTGATACCTGAAGACAGGGCCGGCCCAGGCCATTTGGGGGCCCGAAGCAAAATAATGCAAAGGGGCACATATTTTTGGCCCACCATTTCGTCACAGTGTACTGTGAAACCCATACATGCAATTCAACCCATACGTCCATATTTTGTATATTAATCAGATTTTGTTGCACTGCATACTTCAAACTTCTCACCCCAAATGATTGTCAGTAGTTACAGTAGATAGCGCCAAACCTTTTTCTAAAAGTGGAAAGAAAGAAGTTAAGGAAGAATTTTTATTTTTTAAAGCTTGTAATCAAGTATCAAAACTAACAAAAGTCAAATAAAGCAAACCGTAGTAAATAAAATAGAATAAAAATAAAACAATTGCCAGATTTGGGGCCCCGTAGTGGTCAGGGGCCCTAAGCAGCTGCATAGTCTGCGTATAGGCTGGGCCAGCCCTGCCTGAAGATAAAGGTTTTACATTTTTAAAAATATATTTAATTAATTTTTTGTGCGGGTGGTGCTTGTTTTAAAAGGTTTGAGACGTACTGAATAATGTAACAATTCCAATGCCTTTCCAACCGCTTTGTCCTGTTTCTGCATGTGACTTGGCATGTGAGTGCTGGTGTTTACAAACACACGCGCACACATACACGTGCACGCAAACACGCACTTAAACAGCACAATCCAGTTTGCCGCAAGGGAGATTAAAATAGAATTTAAAGACCAAACATATGCAGTATGGAAAGTGAGCTCTCACAGGGCAATGAGTGTGACCTGGAAAACGAAAGACAGAGGGGAAAAAAGTCGATGATAGACGTCCAATCATTAGTTTATCACAAGTGATGAATCTAGGTTCATTCGCTGTCACTCTCCCACTTCAAATGGATTGGACGTCTATCGTCGTCAATGGCAGCCAATGACTTAATAAAGTGTGTGCATGTGCGTGCGCTCCGCACTTACATGTGTGTGCGAGGCTGGCCCCGCCCCCGCGTCGTGACGTCACGCCACAGGCAGGATGTCGCTGATGGTGCTCAGTTGTAGAAATGGCAGCGCTGAGACAGGAGCGTCGCTACGGTCTCTCCTGCGGCAAAATCAACAAAAACAGTCCAAATCGAACTCTTTATCACGTCAAACTCACTGACACCGCCCTCCGGACCCTCGAAACCTACCAGAACTTGAAGGTAAGACAAATAATCGTTTTGGAATTATTTTTTAAAACCCTCTTCTCTTCTTTTTCTTTATAATAATCGCTCCACAAAGTCCAAGAAGTGTAAAATTCCAACTGGGAACTACATTTCCTCCGGAGATCATTGGCGATAAGTTAAAAATAGAGGCGTTTAAATGCTTTCGGAGAAAGGAGTGCTGAGAAAACGTGTTGTTGTTTTCCCTGCTAAATAAACACGAGCTTGGTTTCTTTGGGTCATAACACAGCACTCGGAATAGACTTTGACGAATGAAGGGATTTGATCCAATTCTCCGCATAAGCCTTTAGAACAATTTGTTTTTGCTCAATAACTAAAAAAAGAAAGCCGTTCGAATTGCTTGTTTACCAAAGAATAATCCGCCCCCCCCCTCGCCCTGCCACTCACCACCCCCAAAAAGTTGCCAAATGACAAGAGCTTGGTGATTATGTCCCGATGTTTTCCTATTTAACTTAAACGCATCAGTTATATCAATCAAAAGTTGTCAAACTATTTTAACTCTTAAACTCTAAAAAGATGAGACATCACATCAATTTTTCCCAGTTGAATGAGTTGGACGTCTATTGTTGTGAATGAGTTAAATAAAGTATATCTTATTGAATAAAACCTCTTAACCTTTTATTTTAATGTTACTAAAAACCAGAGGTGGGTAGAGTAGCCGAAAATTTGACTCAAGTAAGAGTAGTGTTGCTTCAAAAATAATATTACTCAAGTAAAAGTAAAAGTAGTCAACCAAAAAATGTACTCAAGTACAAGTAAAAAAGTATTTGGTGAAAAGAATACTAAAGTAATGAGTAACATTGTGAGTAACTGCTTACATTTTTTAACTGTTGTTATAATGATACTGTACAATAACCAAATACATAACCACATTAAGCCAAAAAAATACAAAAAAAAATAATCATTGAATTCTGCAGGGAGAAAAAAAATGACAGAAATGAAGTATTATTCGTCCGAAGAGCATGAGTGCCCTCTAGTGGAGAAAATAGTTCCTAGTTTGAATAGTGACTAGTTACTTCATAGTTACTATTATGAAATTAAAAGCATCATAGCGCCGGTTTTCCATGGTCAATTGACGCCAAAAAAAAAAACTTGGAGAGAGGTTTAAAACACGCTTTCGAGTCATGTCAAATAATTAGTTTTTTACGGTGTTTTAAAAACGCCACGTGATTGAACAGGCTAGCGTCAGTGGCTAGATCATAGAACGGCGAGCATGCGTCTGATTGGTATAATGTGATTATTGTTGCGATGTCTCATTGGTGAAATCGGTAGAGCTACTTTAGATGATGATGAAGCTTTTTATTTCAAAGATGCACAAAGAAACAGAAATACAGTATAACTCAGAATATTTGCGCTCGAAAGGGAGTGGGAAGAAGAAAAATTAATTTTAACCCACCCCTGATCTCATCCTCTAGCAGTCTTATTTCGTGGGATATTCCTGTCCTTTGACTAAGTCCACACAATGAAGAGGCAGGAAAGAAAACAAAAAACGAAAACAAAAACAACTAAACTAGGGCTGCAGCTAGCAATTATTGTAGTAGTCGATTAATCTATCAACTAGTTAGTTCGAATAATTGAGTAATCGGATTAGGAACATGTAATGCATTACAGAATAAATTTTAGGAGATGTAAATCAAAGGCCTGCTAAGATTGCCCTTTCAAAAGCGCATCAAATGTGAATGCAAAAATAAAATTCCTGAGTTTCTTCAAACTATATAGTTAAATATATATAAATTAAGATAACGATTAGCCTAAAATGGTATTTGAAAAAAAATGAGGAAAAGTACAAGAGAACATTTGGCTAACTTGCATAGCAAACGTCCACTACTTTTAATGCTATAAAATGCGTTTAACAAATCGTTCAAACACATATTCCTACAAAAAAAAAACAAAAAAAACAGCTAAATATAGCTGTAAACTAAATTACGAATGCATTAAAAAACATTAGCTCAAACAAAAACTTACCTTATGTTGGTCTTAACGGGGAGCAGCTGATTCGGCCATGTTAAATGAGTTATAGTATGTCATATTCACTGTTGCCACTAGAGGGAAGTGTATCTACCCAAATAAATAAAATTAAATGCAAACACTTTCAAAACAAACCATTACAACCGCACGCTAAATAAACGAATACTCGAAGCAGCAAAATTTGTTTCGAAGCTTTTTTCAAATCAAATTACTCGAGTTAATCGATTAATCATTGTAGCACTAAACTAAACCAATAAACAACCAGCTAGACCAACGGAGTTGTCTCATTAATAATAATTCTTAATACATACACACCAATTCTAAAACAAAAAGTAACAAAAATTGTCAGTAAATGTCATTATAATGTGACCAGACATATCTTTATACAAAAATTGATCTGTTTTATATTTTGACAGAGCTTGAAGTGTTTGTCTAAATTGTTCCACACTTTCACTCCACATACGGACACACAAAAACACGTTTGCGAGTGGTTCGAAATCTGGGTAAAATGAAATCTCCAGATCCTCACAGATTATGCGTACTGTATATTAGATGGCAGTAGTGTATTATATGCTTTAAACAACATTATAGATGGAAAAATATTTGACAAAATCTTCCATTTTAGATAGTTTTGAGGGAGCAAATATATGATGATCTTGCAAAAAGATTATAAATGTAATCTGTAGAGTAAAGAGGAAAAATGACTGTTGTGTAGCCCAAAGTAGCAGAATAAGAGTAGCAAAATCACAAATCTATTCAATTCAAAGTAAAAAGTTTGGCTTAGTAAAACTACCCCTTTCCACAAAAAGTTACTCAAGTAAATGTAACGGAGTAAATGTAACGCGTTACTACACACCTTTGCTACAAACTACTATAAAAGGGTGCAGTGTTTGGGGATTTTTTAATAGAGTTGAGTTCTAATTAATCTACTTTGTATTAGTTTTCAGAGTTTTCTAGTTTTTAATAGTTTTAATATTTGTTTCTCGTACATTGAGTGGGGCTGCATCTAACGATTATTTTTCATATTCGAAAATTCAGTATTAATCGGATAAATGTCACTTTTCTCAATTACCTTCACAATTTACTTTGAAGTTTTTTTTAGGTCTGTTATAAGTAACAATGACGGCAAAATGGGTGACTAGTTCCTTCAAGTTCCTTCAAAAATAACATTTGAGTACAGCTTCCTGACTTGCAGTCTACAACTGTATTGATTATCAAATTCATTGGCAACTATTTTATTAATCGAGTTAGTTTATTAGTTGTTGTTGCCGTATTAAGAAGCTAGTTTAGACAGTAAGATGTCCGAAAATAGGCAAAAACGTAGATTGTTGTTTTTCAAAGTAAAAGCAGATTTTTGTTCATGTCCTACTTTGACTTCACAAAAAATATAATGAAGAAATCTGATATTTAAAACTGAGAACTTATATGTATGTTATAATTTCAAGAATATAGACAAGGTAAAGAAGGTCCTAAAAGATTAATTGGTTATCAAAATAGTGGCCGATTTATTGTTTCACCTCTCGTGATTTGTCAGGTGCACGATTCACAAAAGAATAAAATAAGAGTTTAAAAAAAGATAACTTTAAAAAAATGTTTTCGGTCATTTGGAATTTCGTGATTTTGACTCATAAATATTGCTTCAGGGGATGAAATACAAAAACGAAGGGATGACTGTTTTTAATCTCAATAGTGTTATTCAGTTTCGTGAACACAAGATTGTTTCAGTTTTCTTTTTTTTTTTAACTACCGTAATTTTCGGACTATACGGCGTCCCTGACTATAAGCCGCCACCCACCAAATTTGACAAGAAAACAGCCTTTGTTCATAGATAAACCACATTGGACTATAACCCACAGCTGTCCTCACTGTATAATGGGATATTTACACCAAAAGATATTCAGCAGTAACACGTTATTTGACAGCAGCATCATAAGACTGTCATAAGACCAAATGAACCACCATGAAGCTTTGAACCAATTGGCTTCATTGCTTCAAGAAGCTTCATTTGGCCATCACTGCTCCCTTCAACCTCTCCTGCTGTCAACACTGTTTTTGTCCAACATGGCTCCTAGCATGCATTGCAGCACTACAGATAAATAGCAATCCAAATTCATGTTCTGTGCTTATATGTTTTTTTACTATTCCAGTTGTTTCATTAATTGCTAGTTATGGTATTTGGTAACACTTTATTTGACAGTGGTGCCATAAAACTGTCATAAGACCATCATAATTATGACATAACACTGCCATGAGCTTTAATGAATGGTTTGACAGTTGTCATTTTGTGTGATCCAGCAAATTATTTCACTTTTGAATGGATGTAAAAGATCCGAGCTGGACATAAATGGAGTTAGTGACATAATTTGCCAGATGACAGTTTAATTTTCATTAATGCCCATGACAGTGGAATGTCATAATTTTCACGGTCTTATGACGTCGCTATCAAATAAAATGTTACCTATTAACCCAAATAAAACAACAAATAAGCTGCAAGATTTGAAATGAGGGGAAAAAAGCAGCGGCTTATAGTCCGAAAATTACGGTATATTTTGTATTCATTACAAATAAAGAAACTGTTTTCAATTCGAATGTTTTTGTGAGCAATTAATAACCTAGTTTTGGGCAGGAGGGCTGCGTTTAAATATAGGTGTTAGAGACCAACAATTATCATTCATCAACATCATCAATTATTTCAAATGTGTCAGGTTTAGTGTTGCAACGATTAATCGATTAACTCGAGTAATTTGATTAGAAAAAAGATTTGAATTCAATTTTGCTGCTTTGAGTATTCGTTTAATTAAAGTGGCATTGTAATGGTTTGTTTTGAAAGTGTTTGCATTTAGTTTGTTAGTTTTATTGATTTGCGTGGATACACTGCCCTCTATCGGCAATAGTGAATATAATATACTGTAACTCATTCACATGTCTGAATCCAGCTGCTCCCTGTTAAGTTTTCGTATGAGCTAATGTTGTTTTTGTTGCATTCATAATTCAGTTTATTGGTATATTTAGCCGTTTTTTTTTGTTTTGTTTTTTCTTGTGGGAACATGTGTTTGGACCATTTGTTAAGAACATTGTACGAAAAAAAAATAAAAACGTTAGAAATTTATAGCATTTAAGCCAGCAGACTTTTGCTATGCTATGTATGATTGCTATGTAAGTTAGCCAATTGTTGTTTTGTTGTACTTGGATCCTCATTCCTCATTTATTTTATTTTTACACAGTTTGAGGCTCAGCTCAGGTATTTTTCTATATTCCGTATCCGATTACTAGATTATTCGAACTGACTAGTTCATCCATTAATTGACTACTAAAATAATCGATAGCTGCAGCCCTAATCAGGTCTAACAGTTAAATACTAATTGTATGTTGATGACGGTAGTAAAACGAACTGTTGTTAAAGATTAGTGCAAATGTAAAAAGTTGATTAAAACGGAATTTTACTGTCCAATCCATTTGGACTGGGATGAGGCAGGGATCATTTGATCTGCCAGCCCCTCCCAGTTCAAATGTATTGGACATCTATCACCATCAGTGTCAGCCAATGAGTCAAAATTAAATACAGCTGAAATATCTTCAGCCTAGTTTAGTCTCCAAAGGTTAAACTTTTCAAAATGGGATGTGGCAATGTCTGTACTGAGTTCACACTGGGTGACACTTGTAGCTTAGATCTTGTGTTATTATTTGTCAGTTGGCTCTTGTCACTATTGGAAGTGTGCCCAGCTCGCTGGGATGCAGTAGGCTGTGAAAAAAAGCTCTAAAATGTACCTTTAAAGAAAAAAAAAAGTTTCCTGTGTCACGCGTCGCTGCAGAAAATATGTTGATAGATTTGCACGATTGCCCGCAGAGGAGACAAGGGACTGCATGGTGGTTTTGTCCTCTAGAGGCCTAGTTTGAAATAAATAAATACATATAAAAAAATTCACTAGTAGAGCAGAGTTAAGAATATATTTTACAAGATTTTGATTCTGTTTAGTTCTAATTTGGACTCCTTTTAAAGGACGTGTAAGACATGTAGAACTAATGGCTTCATTTATCGCCCTCGTAAATAATTTATAAGTGGTCAATAGAGCTGTAAATGACAACAATGTTTATGTGTTCAAACTGCAACATCCTCCTGGCTAATGTGAATTCACGTGTCAATAGTTAACATGATTCTGTCTATAAATAGTCTGGAGTCAAATGAGGACAATATAGATTTACAGGAAAGTACTTACAAAAAATGAAACTGGAATACTAAAAGAACCTGTCAAGTATGCTTAATTCTGAAAGTGTGATCAAACTACAGTAGCTAGCTCAAAATCATATATATTTTTAAAAAGTTTCTCAATACATTTCAGTGGACCAATGCTAATCACATAGAAGATAAAGGCAGAACCTGCTTGCGAATACAAAAAATCTGAAAGCATTTAAGGTTCCTGGAACTGCAATGACGATAAAATTCTTCAGAACAAAACTTTGCAAATAAGCGAGGATTACGTTAAAGTTGCACAATGAAGGATTTGCACTTCAATTATTCATGAAATTCCCAAAATATCTCAATAGACATCAAAGAAACATGCTGTTTGGAAATACTTCTAAAACGCCTCTCAATGGTCGAGCGGAGATTTCCCCATTTTAAAAGACGATTTGCGCGTCGCAAATTTACCGTATTGGTTCGAATATAAGACGGTGTTTTTTGCATTGAAATAAGACTGAAAAAGAGGGGGTGTTCTTATATTCGCGATCGAGACATTATACCCATTCACGACGCTAGATGGCGCCAGATATCATTGAAGCGATGTTCTGTCATGACAGATCTCAGCTACTCTCCCCATTCACGACGCTAGATAGCGCCAGATATCATTGAAGCATTGTTCTGTCATGACAGATCTCAGCTTCTCTCAAGTTTAACCAGTTTGCAGTTTTTTTATTGCAATGTTTTTCCTTATTCAGATTTGTTTCAAGACTACAGTTACAGTTAGACTACACTTTGATGGTTAATACAGTTATTGCAACGTCGCTGTTTTATCACAATAGATTGGTTTATTTACATTTCAAAAACCAGAAGCCATTCATTTACGAATGTGATTGCATTTTAGTTCACATATTTAAATGTTCAGATATTAAGATTTGAATGAAGCAAAATAACATGCTTTTTCTCTGAAATATATTGTTATAATCATTTGTTTCAGATGGACTGTAATTATTTTCTGTATAAAAATTAATTTGGTGTTCAAAAAGTCTTTTTTCAAACATAAGTCTTGAAAAAGAGTCTTATAATCAGGGCCGTCTTATATTCGGGCCAATGCGGTATTTGTTTTGCTTCCGTGTTTATCATTAGCCAATTACGAGACCATTTTCCAGTCTTCGTCCGAGTTGCCACAGCTCTGTAAACTAAGGCTGTGCCAACTTTGACAAACAGTTTGAATCATGTCTACGTCTCAAGCAACAACAACAACAACAAAAAAAACTCATTACGAGTCTCAAAGGATTCAGGACAATAAGAGAAGCAAAACCAGCATATGACTTAATTTGGGGTGGTTGTGCTACGTTATTTAGCATGTGGATCCATTGCCCGGTGCTACGTTATTTGGCATGTGGATCCATTGACCGGTGCTACGTTATTTGGCATGTGGATCCATTGACCGAGAAAAAGATAAAGTATTACGTGTTTCTATATATACTCGGTAATTTAAATTAAAATAGATGTAGCAATTATATCGTCTTTGTGGATGCTGTCAATGCATTACCAAATTATATACCGTAATTTTCGGACTATAAACCGCTACTTTTTTCCTTAACAGTATCATGGGGTTTAATGACATTATGAATTATGGCACTAATTCCATTTATGTCCAGCTCGGATCTTTACATCCATTAAAAAGTGGGATAATTTGCCTGAATGAAACAAAACGACATCTGCCAAAAGCATTCATTAATGCTCATGGCAGTGTCATGTCATAATTATGATGGTCACTGTCAAATAAAGTGTTACCAAATACCATAACGAGCAGTTAATGAAAACACTGGAACAGTAACTGAAGAAATAATTAGCACAGAACATGAATTTGGATTGTTATGTACATCTGTAGTGCTGCAATGCATATTGGGAGGCATGTTGGACGACAACAGTGTTGACAGAAGGTGGCAGCCGAGGTTGACTGTCTCTTCACCAAGGGAGCAGTGATGGCAAAATGAAGCTTCTTGAAGCAACGAAGCTTTGCAGCCAATTGGTTCAAAGCTTCGTGGTGGTTCATTTGATCTCATGACAATCTTTTGATGTTGTGTCAAGTTTAGTTGTTACCAGTTAATGTCTTTAGGTGTAAATATCCCATAATACAGTGAGGACAGCTGCGGCTTATAGTCAAATGCGACTTATATTCCGAAAATTCCGGAACTTTTTTGCCAGTGTGCTTATACATTAAGAAAAGTAGCCTTCATTTACTTCGGTCATGGTGACTTAAACTAACATGGACTTTGTATCACTTTTAATCGTCATTACTAAATGTTGGCCTTATTACATTGAAAATATCTTGCATTAAAACTAAATATAAGATATACCTTCTGCAGAGGACTCATTGCTTGCCACTTGAAGTTGTTTTCCTGCAGGTTCGAACGGGAGGGCATTTTGTGCTAGTCAATACAGTGATCCCTCGCTACTTCGCTTCTTCAAACTTTGCGCCCTCAGTCCATCGTGGATTTTTTTTCCCAATAAAAAATAATAATACATAAATAAATACAGATGAGTTGATCACACAGTCTCACTCTCCCTCCCTTTCCTTGCTCTTTGTTGGTCAGGAAGTGCACTGGAGTTGCTTATTCAAGTTAACGATGATTGACAGACGTTTGGGCTCGATCTGGCCACAGACGCAAACTTCAAAGCGCCGCATGTGTCAATCATCGTTAACATATTAAACAATTGCTGTGGCAACTCATTGTGTGTAAGTGAGCAGCTTACACGGATTTGAGTGGACTCACTCAACGAAGCATTTAATAAAGCCAGGCATTTTTCTACTTTATTCTTGTTTTAAAATAATTCGGAGGGACAGTACCATGTTTAAAACTTATCATGATTATTACATTTGAAGTGCTTAAAAACTATTTATTATATATATGTTTTTTTTAAATTATACTTTTGGGGGGAAAAGTTACCAATGGTAAATCTGAAAAAAAAAAAAAAAAAAAACACAAAAAAAAATATTTTTTAAAGCAAAAAATATATATATATTTTTTTTGGGGGGGGGGGCGCTATTTTGCGTTTTTTCTCTTATCGTGGCAGGTTCATGTCCCCATTAATCATGAAAAATGAGGGATCACTGTATTTTGAACTAGTTGCAGTACCATTTTTGTCCACATGTCCTACATTGTGCACCTTTAAAAATAAAGAATAGGTAGACGTTGAAAAATCCTCAAATTGGTGAATTTATAAATGTGAAACGTAAATGACATATAAATGTTAAAACACCTCTTGTACAAGAATATGGAGATGTAGTACTAATCTGTTTTTTTTATCACTTCAGCTTACCTGATTTTTTTTCACTAAAATAGCAACACACGGCATCCTTTATCGCTCCACTACAAAAACACAACTTGTGCCTTCTTTCACGTCAGTTATCTGAAGCAATTGCAAGCCCGAATAGAATAGACTTTGTCATTATACATAGTATAATGAGTTTAAAAATAGCACTACAATATGCATTTAGCTAGCTAGCTAGCGACACATACACCTGAAAACGCACAATTTACAGAACATCTCAGTGGTAAATGGTATTTAAATTCCTCAGCAAAGAAATGACACCATGTACAGTACAAGTCTGAAAGCCAGTTAGCTTCTGAGCTAGTTTGCAAGCTAGCTGGTGGCTAGCGCCTCACATCATGTTGGATGTATTCTAACCACTGGACTACAATGTACTATTTTATGAATTATTTAAAGAAGGCAATTACTTACTAGATATTTACATGAGCTCTTCAAGAGGCTGTTTTATTCCCCCTTGTGGCTAACCTTCATAGAAAGGTCGAGGCAATTTTTTGACAATTAACACATTTCTTCTGGGCCCCTGATTATTATTCTGTGCAATATGGTGCCCGAACGGCAGTGAAGAAGATCAGAACAATGCTCCACAACAGGGAGGATATTTCCCCAAACCATTAATAATAAATTAAAAGCCCTGTCAATCACCGACGCAGCTGTACTTCACAGATAATAGTGTCATCCTATTAACCATCTACCATGTTGCCTCAAAGGCATTTTTACATTTTTTAAATATTTCTTAATCAGTAGGGGGCAAGGGGGAAATATTAGGGGGCTTATGCCAGCTCTACTTGTATAAAAAAAAAATAGAGGCCTTTTAATGGAATATAATTGGTTTCAGAAGGAGGTTTATGTGTCCTCCGGGATCCGTCGTGGCCCTCATTCGCTTAATCATTTAGTGAAGAAATCAGCTGCAGCACTTGCCACCCCTCCCCCCGCCGGCAAAGTGACATGAGCAAAGTTTTGTGTGCACTGATTAATCACACATTCCTCGCAAGATTAAGCCCAGAAAGCTCCCGACTGGAGATGTCGAACGCGGAGATATGACAGGGAGTCGGGAGGCCAGTGCCTTCATGGTGATTGTGGTCACATTTTTGGCGTTTACTGCTGAGGAAGGTTTACTCATCATGCATCACAATTGCCAGAACTGGCGGGGTTATGAGAAGGGGTGGCGCGCGATACTCAAAGCTCTGATGCGTTGGGATTTTTCCTCTTTTGAGATTATTCTCATTAAAATTGCAGGTGTTGTTGACTTTTTATATTTCATGTAAACAATAGGCACTTAGGTGCTTCGATGTTGGAGAGACACGAATGAAACGAGTGAAAAACTTTTGGAGTTGTCAGTCACTTTTTTTTCTGTTTCCAAGTAGGGTTAGCACATCTTAATTTGCAAATAGTCACTGATCTGTTACATTTACTCATCTACCACACTTATGGATGGCTGACATTTGGCACTTTGTTTTCACTTGTGTCATGTCGGCATGTGCCGGTATGAGATTCTGACGGTGTGATAACCCTAAGCCAAAATATCATGGTTTCACGCTATTGCAATTATAGCTCTAAAATGTGTTACTTTGAGATATCCGGGTTTTAAAAAAAAACAAACAAAAAAAAACCAGGGGTTTAATTTTTCAAAACATGTTAGCAAATTGGAACATAAGTATAATTTTATGTTAAAATTAGGGTTGTTCCGATCATGTTTTTTTGCTCCCGATCCGATCCAGATCGTTTTAGTTTGAGTATCTGCCGAGCCCGATATTTCCCAATCCGATTGCTTTTTTTTTTTTTGTTCCCGATTCAATTCCAATCATTCCCGATAATTTTTCCCGATCATATACATTTTGGCAATGCATTAAGAAAAAAATGAATTAAACTCGGACGAATATATACATTCGACATACAGTACATAAGTACTGTATTTGTTTATTATGACAATAAATCCTCAAGATGGCATTTACATTATTAACATTCTTTCTGTGAAAGGGATCCACGGATAGAAAGACTTGTAATTCTTAAAGGATAAATGTGACTTTGTATATTGTGACTAAATATTGCCATCTAGTGTATTTGTTGAGCTTTCAGTAAATGATACTGTAGCCATTTAACTGTTCTGCCCAAATGCATGATGGGAAGTGCAACCATGACTGTGCGTAGTGGCACCAATTGATATATCTTCTCTGCGTTGGGAAATAACATAGGGAGTTAAGAAAAAGATCAATTACTACCTTTCTTCCCCACATTGCTTCTCACGATATTTCTATTTGATGAGAGAGGGATTGTAAGGCTTTAGCCAATTATAAAAAGGCTCCAAAGACTGCTAAAATTCCCTCTACTCATTTTACGCTGCCTATTAGCGCTGTATACGGGTAAAATGGCGCCTTTATAGATTGAACGCGACAATGCGTCAGTGGGTCGTGCAGCGCATGCATTAATTGTGTTAAACATTTTAATGTGATTAATTTTTAAAAAATTAATTACCGCCGTTACGTTAACGCGATAAATTTGATAGTCCTACTTTAAGCCAAAACTGAAGACTCTGGATGAGTGTAAGACATTTTGTCTGTAACGTTAAATACAATTAGAAAACGATTTAATTAAAATATATATATATTAAAAAAAGGCGTGTCCGATATTTTTTTGCCGATTCCGATACTTTGAAAATGACATGATCGGACATCTTTAGTGCCGGTATGAGATTCTGACCGTGTGATAACCTTAAGCCAAAATATCATGGTTTCACGGTATCACGGTATTGCAATTACAGCTCTAAAATGTGTTTCTTCGAGATATCTGGGTTAAAAAAATTAACAAGAGTTTAATTTTTCTTAACCTATTAGCAAATTGGAACACAAGTATGATGTTAAGTTAAAATAGACTTGAAAAATACTAAGAAAGAAATATTCTAAATAAAATAAATGCAGTCCTTTAGGTGAGCCTAAACCCACAGCCACAGCTCAACATTATTACCATCAGAACAAAAATAATTGAATTATCATCCATAAAACTCGTATCATGTTTACATTATACACACACTCCCTTTCTCAACACGGACCGTTGCCAGAGAGAAGAAAAAAAAAACACGTCTTACCACCGCTAGACACACTAAACACACTGGAGTTAACCCTCGTAGCCGGAAGAAAACATTCATGACAGTGTTTACTAACCTTTAATTTTGTATACATGTAAAATCATATAGGAGGTATTGCCTCCTCAGCCAGAGTGTATCTCTGTTTTTATTCATATTAATAATTTGTCAAAACTACATTACATATCATTTTATTTATTCCAGGCCTGTCAAAATTATCGCGTTAACGGGCGTGAATTATTTTTTTAATCACGTTAAAATATTTGACGCATTTAACGCACATGCCCCGCTCAAACAGATTAAAATGACAGCAAAGTGTCATTTCCACTTTTTACTTGTGTTTTTTGGTGTTTTTCCGCCCTCTGCTGGCGCTTGGGTGCGACTGATTTTATGGGTTTCAGGCTTCAGCACCATAATTATTATTGACATCAACAATGGCGAGCTACTAGTTTATTTTTTTGATTGAAAATTTTACAAACTTTATTAAAACGAAAACATTAAGAGGGGTTTTAGTATAAAATTTCTATAACTTTTACTAACATTTATCTTTTAAGAACTACAAGTCTTTCTATCCATGGATCGCTTTAACAGAATGTTAATAATGTTAATACCATCTTGTTGATTTATTGTTATAATAAACAAATACAGTACTTTATGTACAGTATGTTGAATGTATATATCCGTCTTGTGTCTTATCTTTCCATTCCAACTAGGGCTGTCAATCGATTAAAATTTTTAATCGAGTTAATCACAGCTTAAAAATTAATTAATCGTAATTAATCACAATTCAAACCATCTATAAAATATGCCATATTTTTCTGTAAATTATTGTTGGAAAACAAAAAACACAAGTAACAAATGGACATGACATTGCTGTCATTTTAATCTGTTTGAGCGGGGCATGTGCGTTAAATGCGTCAAATATTTTAATGTGATTAATTTAAAAAATAATTACCGCCCGTTAACGCGATAATTTTGACAGCCCTAATTCCAACAATAATTTACAGAAAAATATGGCATATTTTATAGATGGTTTGAATTGTGATTAATTACGATTAATTAATTTTTAAGCTGTGATTAACTCGATTAAAAATTTTAATCGTCTGACAGCCCTAATTTATTCATAAAAATACATATAAAAAATATTGAAATTATTATTAATTTATTATTATCCAAAAAAATAATATCATTATTAGAGTTGTCTGATAATTATTTTGTAATCGCTAACCGATATCCCGATCTTGTCCAACTCAAAAAATCTGATTCTGCTATCAAATCGATACCGTTAGATGCGGTCGTGGACTTGTTACCATCACAACAAAAATAATTGAATTATTTTCCATGAAACGCACGTGTGTAAGACTCGTATCATGTTTACATTTTAGACACACTCTCTTTCTCAACACAGACGGCTGCCAGAGAGAAAAAAAAAAAAGGTTTTACCACCGCTAGACACACTAAACACGCTGGAGTTAACTCTCGTAGCTGGTGGGAAACGTTCATGAGAGTGTTTACTCACCTTTATTTTATATAAATGCGAAATCATATTGGAGGAATTGCTTCCTCCGTCGCAGCCTAAACTGCAGCCATCTGTAACTTTTCTGTCACAGAAGTATTCCCATATCAGCAATTTCGTTTTCTTTGATGGGGGGAAAATTTCAAGAGTTTCACTTCCTTCAGCCATCGTGTAGCACAGCTGACTCACTGACACGGAGCAACAACCAGTGGGGATAGGTTGAGCCTTACAGCTGCAAGTGAGGGATTTCTCCATGCATTTTTGGGACATAAAAAATAGCTAATACCTTAGGGACGGTATGACGGAAAATTTTTGCGGTTTTAAAACGTTTCCATACCACGGTATACCTTGAAAACGGTAATCGGCACGTCTAGTTACAACAATAGGAAAGTTGGTGAATTGTTTCTTTAGTTTTAGTGTTGCAATTGGTATTATCCCATCATTACTGAGTGATCAATGATAATCTGGTTCGTCAATCACAGTTAAAATATACTACAATATATAGAGTATTTTATTTAAATGCTTCGCCATTTTGTATTAAAGTACAGTACATTTGTAAAGCATTTGTTTGGTCGGGTCTTAATGACTGAGTGACTTTTCTGTCTACTAGGGCGATTGAGTGACTTCTGATTCTTCTCTTTTAGGCATCGCTACCCAATCAGACATCTATTTGTTTCAAGGGAAGCCAAGGGGTAAGTCCTTTTACTACACTGTAAAGCCAGTTGAAAATGTGTTTTAGTGTAGTAGGCGTTTTAATAATGTAATGTACAACAGAGGTGGGTTGTAACACGTTGCATGTACTCTGTTACATTTACTTGACTTTTTGAGAAAAATGTATTTCTGAGAGTAGTTTTACTGAGCCACACTTTTTACTTTTACTTGAGTAGATTTGTGAAGAAAAACACTACTCTTACTCCACTACTTTGAGCTTTACAATTTCCCCTTTATTCTACATTTTAGATTTATTATTTTTTTGCCAGTTATGCCAAGTAGTTGTAGCAGCTGTAGTAGTAGCAAGTAGCTCTTCCGATTTCACCAATGAGATGTCGGAATAATAATCACATGACTCCATTAAACCAATCAGACCTAAGCTTGCCGTTTTATCTTCACGCCAGCCTGTTCTATAATCTGGTGTATTTAAAGCTCCGTAAAAAATGAAGTATTTGATATAGAGCACTGCCCTCAACATGACTCGAAAGTGCAGATTTAACCTTTCTCCCAGTTTTTATTTGGCACCGATTGACCACGGAAAACCGGAGATATGATCCTTTTAATTTCAAAATAGTAATTATGAAGGAATTCTTCACTATTCAAACTAGGAGCTATTTTCTCCACCAGAGGGCGGTCATGCTCTTTGGACGAATGATGCTTCATTTATGTAATTCTTTTTCTCTCATCGGAATGCAATATTTTTTTTGTATTTCTTTGGCTTAATGTGGTTATGTAATGGGTTATTATACAGTATCATTATAACAACAGTCCATATTAGAGCTGGGAATCTTTGGGCACCTAACGATTCGATTACGATTCAGAGGCTTCGATTCGATTATAAAACGATTATTGATGCACACCCCTCCTTTTTTTTTTTTTAAATGTTTTGTACACTAGTTCCAAAATTGTTCAAAAATCCTCTCAAGCTAAACCAAACTACTATTTCAGTATCAAGTTAACATATAACAGTAAACAAATATACAAAAATAACAGTAGATAAAATACTCCAGTCCCCATTCCGTATCAGCAGCTTTAAACTAAATTCAATTAATTTAATGTTGTGAATCAACCGTTACAGTTGTTAAAATTGCTACCGTTATTCCATAATTTCCCTTCTGTCTACTTTTGAAATGTCAGTTTTAAAACTTTTTTTTTTTTTTTTTGCCGATTAAGGAGTATTTTAGATAAAAAGTTAATTAGGTTCGCTACAAAAGAGCCTTCTAGAAAAGTCTACTGCTTTAAGATGGCGGCTGTTTACTAACGCTGGCAAGTCTGTCTTCGCATCTCTGTTCAATAATACATGCTCTAACACCGCCGTCGTCTGTTATTTTGCATCTAGTTCTACATATATATGATATCTACTGTAGCCGTATGTTTGTAGCAACTAGCAACTGGGCGTTGTTTGTAGCGGCTGTCGGCCGCATTCAGGTATGATTGTTTTTTTTTCCGTTCCTCATTGCGTCCCAAAGATCGCGCCTACTGTGTTTTACTTCGGCTTTACTTGGTATAATTCAGTAATCGTTCTCGAATCTTCCACGGCCTAATCCCGAATAATCTAAGAATCGGAAATTTTGCACGCCTCTAGTCCATATAGATAATTTTGTGCTCAGAAAAAAAAAAAATCCAACAAAAATATAAGCAGTTACTCACAATGTTAGTCATTCATTGAGTATTCTTTTCACCAAATACTTTTTTTTACTTTTTACATTTTTTGGACGAATACTTTGTTTTACTCGAGTAATATTATTTGGAGTTGGGCTGCAGCTATCGAATATTTTAGTAATCGAGTAATCGACTGAAAATTCTATCGATTAATCGAGTAATCGGATAAAACAAATATATTTTTAGGTGAAGAGCAATTATAAATCTACATGACAAAACAAGACATTTCATCTAACCTTGAACCATTTTCAGTCAATCAATGTCTTTATTTTCGATGTATATTGTTGAAAACAGCCAACAATTGCATCTCAGATGTAACTAGAATAAAAATAAAAGACTAATTCACTGCTTTCACTCAAAAAACCCTTAGATCTTATTAATATACAGTATATATACCTAAAAATGCTGTTACGCTTGATAACACACATCACTTAAAAGTTGGGATTTTTTCCCACGTGTTTCAATTGAATTTCTATTTGTGATAAGCCATTTTTAAGTTCTAGTTAAGTTTTAAGTTGGTCTAAACTGTAAGTCCTGATAGGATTTTGAGTTTTTGCAGTGTTCAAAATAAATGTATGATACAGGCTGTATTGGAGCACAATTAGGGACCAGTGCTACTTGGTGTTTTATCCAGCAATGACTACTGAGCTAAAATTGATAGTTAGCATTATTGAGTTTTTATTTTACACCCTCATCACTCCACATCGCTATGTTATGCTATAGCCTGTATGTAAGACACGTTAGCCACGCATCGACAGTGGTCATAATTAATAGAAACCTAGCCCTCCGCAGGGCTAACGTTACGTGAGCTAGTAACAGTAACGTTAATCTTATTTATTAGCGCTTAGTGCTCTTTATTACCGCTTAGCGCTCTACTGCTTTAAGATGGCGGCTGTTTACTAACGCTGCCCAGACGCGGCCGAGTCTGTCATTTGGCATCTAGTTCAACATACATGTAATCTCTATGAGACTCATCAGACGCTACCTGCTACCAACGTAGCATCGTGCGGGCTAGTATTTAGCAACGTCGGCGTCGTTTGTAGCGGCTGTCGGCTGCAGTAAGTTTTTTTGTTTGTTTTTTTTTTTTTTGCTTCTTCCTCTACGCACGTGACATCAGCGCGTTGTCCCGCATTAAAAGTAGTCCGAGCAAAACGTGATGCTTACAGCTGCCAAAATAAACGATTACTCGAGGTGAATAAAATTACTCGGATCAGTTTTCAAACTTGAGTTGCTCGAGTATTCGTTTCAGCTCTAATTTGGAGAAATGTTATTTTTAAGTAAGGCTTGACTACTTCAGTAAAATCTTTGGCTACTCTACCCACCTCTGATGTACAAGTAGTAACTTCTTTCACTTTGTAAGTGTAAGTTATCTAAAACTAAATCTCCCTTGCATTTCTGATGACATTCCTCAACTATTTACTCATTAACTCTTTCACTACAAAAGACGCATAACAATGTTGTTTAACTACTCATAACTCCAGAGTAAAAACTACTGTATGTTTTTATGATGAAAGATGGATAACTTCATGAAGTTATAGAAGACAACATTCTGTGGTGCTGGAAAGAAGTCGATGTCTTGTCACATGGTCTAATAGTGAATGAGTTAAGGTTGTGCCAAAGGGTTAGTGTTGTTTAACAGTGCAGTCTTTTCTAACGCATCGGAAACTGAATTCACACATTACTTAGGGATATCCGTGGAGAGCGCTTGTAACTGACCTGAAGCCTCTAATAAGCCCTCGCATGTGCAGAGGCCGACCCTGTGACTCTTTTGCTGCCACAGAAGTGTTAAGCAGAGTTTATTACCTATCTCAGTGGCGCTGTTCTGTGACAAATATCTTACAAGAGGACATTCCTGTGAAGGAGCAACCCCGAAGAAAGTTCTCTGTTACACCCTCGTCAGCGACGCCTGCCAGGCTGCTTTTTACTTCCCTCAATGTCCCCGTCTAAAAGAAGTCCCCCTAATCCCCGCAAGAGCCGATTGCCCAGACGAAAGTGACTTTGCTGTGTACACAAATACAGAGCGTGTGAGCTCCCACGGGGTGCGGGAAGCCCAAAGACAGGGTACACTATACCCCCAGGCTACTCGCCAGGTTACTGGGTCAGGTCTGCAACTGGGGACGCTTTGTTCGGGAAGGGGGGAGGGAGGCGCCGGACCCCAGGGAGCCACAACATCTTCATGCCTGTTGTCTGTGTGCAAACATGAAAGCTCTGACTTACAGTAATGAACATGAGCAATGGAATTCTTCCCTGTAAAATATAGCCTTAATAAAAGTGTCGGAAGACACACCACTTTTGAGTTTGTCCACGGCGCGATATTAAGTGAGTGTATTTGAAGTGTGCTTTAATCATTCAATAGGATTTGGTGATTATATCTCAACTAGCACATTACATATTCAAATTGCTTTGAGAAATTCAAGCATGAGACTCGTCTCCCCACTCCTCGAGCTGGGCATTAATGAGGGAGCTGCACCCATTGGTGGGGGAGGCTAGATTAAGCCGTTTGTTGGGGGAGGCTGTCGGTGAACGTGGCGGTCTGGCATATGACAAACCAAGAGGATATCCTGTATCTGTGTCTGCAGGTTGAAGGCTTTGCTGCACTTCCTTCTCGCTGAATTACTATTTACTGTGGAACTCGGTTTTGTGGTTCATGTGATCTAGAAACTCGGACCATAAACAAAAATATACAAAATCGTATTTCCGTATGAAGTACAATAAAGGCAATTACCGTAATGTTTGGAGTACAAGTACATAGACATGTGCCGGTATGAGATTCTGACGGTATGATAACCTTAAAGAGCATACGACAGGAGAAAAAAAGTCTTAAATAGCATTAGTATGTGAATTCGAATCATATTTTGAGACCATTGGACTATCTACAACAACTTAGCAAAGCGCAAATGACGAGAAATTAGTCTTTTAATCTGCCGGTTAGCCACGCCTACCATTATTGGGCTCTAGCGTCCCCAACAGGTGGATGACGTCAGCTTACTATTACTATTACTTACTATTCAGCCCATTGAGGGGGAATTATTCAGAACGAGGAAAACGCGACGAAGAGACCCACAAAATTTCATTGTTTCAGTCTTTCTACTCCAATATTTTTACAGGATATTCTTTTTATCCAAGTATTTTTCCCCAATAGCTAAATAAATGGCATGGTCATGACAAATACAGTCTTGTGCGAAATGGGATATGAAATGATAAAAATGCACTTATTCAGGAAGACATGGCAAAAATACTCCATAATGGTCAAAACTGTCGACTTCACCTTTATTGTCGCACCTCCCGAACGATATTTTATGACACCTAAATCGGACATATGTCATTTCCCTTCCCGGCTTCGGAGAATGTAAACAAACCAAGAGGCGTGACAGCTAGCCGACATGCTAACTCGAACCGAGTGATGTTTCAAAGTCTTCGAAGCGGAAAATCACACATAACTAGCCCGGATTATTTGACATGATGAATGGGTTGTTGATTGTCTTTGCGGATCGGCAAACCGCCCGGCGGAGAGCAATTTACAACTCGTTACCCGGAGGAGAGCGGCTGCAGTTGTTGTGAAGCTAACGTGCAGCTAATGTGCATGAGAAGAGCTTTTTACTTGCCTATCAATGATCAAACGTAAGTAGTCCTTTATTTCAAGAAAGTTTGTAGTGTTTACTTTGTAATCGCTGTATTCATATTTGACATAAGACAAAACAAGATGTTTACTCACTTCCTCGTAAGTCCAATAGTCCCACAGTAGTAGGGCTTGTTTTGGCCAATATCCACGGTGAATGGGAACCTTTTGAAACTCCAAAAAGGCGCACGTGCCTCTCCCTCATACAGCAAGATTTTTTTGCAGCCGTTTGGCTGGCATGATACGAAAAATAAACGTATTAATCCGCAAAATCAGCTGAATCCTTAGTCTTCATACACAACAGTACGGCTGTATAGTGAAGAGGACGCCTTCATCCGTACACGTCACAGCGCCCTCCTCCTCAATGAAAGACCGAAGCCGGAAGTCACTCATTTTCATGGGGCGGGATTTAAAAAAACTAAATAAATATAGCGATCGCTTCCACACACATCCAAGCGGTCCATATCATTCAGGAGCATAAAATACTATTAAGAAATAAACATGCTTTTTCGTGTCACATGCACTTTAAGCCAAAATATCACGGTTTCATGCTATTGCAATTACAGCTCTTAAATGTGTTACTTTGAGATATTTGGGTTTAAATAAACAAGAACATAAGTATAATGTTACGCTAAAATTAGGGCTGTCAAAATTATCGCGTTAACGGGCGGTAATTCATTTTTTAAATTAATCACGTTAAAATATTTGACACAATTAACGCACATGCCCCGCTCAAACAGATTAAAATGACAGCACAGTGTCATGTCCACTTGTTACTTGTGTTTTTGGGTGTTTTGTTGCCCTCTGCTGGCGCTAGGCTGCCACTGATTTTATGGGTTTCAGCAGCATGAGCATTGTGTAATTATTGACATCAACAATGGTGAGCTACTAGTTTATTTTTTGATTGAAAATTTTACAAATTTTATTAAAATGAAAACATTAAGAGGGGTTTTAATATAAAATTTCTATAACTTGTACTAACATTTATCTTTTAAGAACTACAAGTCTTTCTATCCATGAATCGCTTTAACAGAATGTTAATGTTAATACCATCTCGTTGATTTATTGTTATAATAAACAAATACAGTACTTATGTACAGTATGTTGAATGTATATATCCGTCTTGTCTTATCTTTCCATTCCAACAATAATATACAGAAAAACATGGCATATTTTATAGATGGTTTGAATTGCGATTAATTACGATTAATTAATTTTTAAGCTGTGATTAACTCGATTAAAAATGTTACTCGTTTGAAGCTCTAGTTAAAATACATTAAAAAAAAAAAAATCTAAAGTTAAAATGAATTGAGCCTAAACCCACAGCTGAACATTATTATCATCAGAACAAAAATAATTGATAATACTTAATACTTTTCCATAAAAAGAAAGTGTGAATGAGTCGTATCATTTTTACATTATACACACACCCTTTTCTCAACACAGACAGTTGCCAGAGAGAGAAAAAAAAACACATTTTACCACTGCTAGACACACTAAACACGCTTGAATTTACTCTTGTAGCTGGTGGGAAACGTTCATGACAGTGTTTACTAACCTCTAATTTTGTATTAATGCGAAATCATTTTGGAGGTATTGCCTCCTCCGCCAAGTTGTCGGTTGGCCCTCCTCCTCTAAGCCGTGGCCGTCTGTAACTTTTCTGTAGCCGAAGTATTGCCATGCCAGCGATTTCCTTTTCTTCGATGGGGGAAAAAGTTCAGGAGTTTCACCTCCTCCAGCCGTCGTGTAGCACAGCTGACTAACTGACACTGAGCAGCAACCGGTGGGGGAGGGTTGAGCGTTGAAGCCTCAAGCGAGGGATTTCTCCCTTCGTTTATAGGACATTAAAATAGCTAATACCGTAGGGACTAGAGGTGGGAATCTTGGGGCACCTAACAATGCGATTACGATTCAGAGGCTCCAATTCGATTACAAATCAATTATTGATGTACCGCCAGACCCCTCTCCCGCTTTTAATGTTTTGTACATTAGTTCCAAAATTGTTCAAAAATCCTCTCAGGCTAAACCAAACAAATATTTCAATATCAAGTTAACGGTTGAAAACAGTAAATAAACTACTCAAGTCCCCATTCTGTACCAGCAGCTTTAAACTACATTCAATTGATTTCATGTTGTGAATCAACCGTTAAAGTTGTTAAAATTGCTCCCGTTAGTCCATAATTTCCCTTCTACTTTTGCCATGTGAAAGTTTTAAAACTGTTTCATCATTTAAAGATAGATTCAAGTCAAGATTTTGCGGATTTAGGAGTATTCTGGTTAAAAAGTTCATTAGGTTCGCTACAACAGAGCCTTCTAGAGAAGTCTACTGCTTTAAGATGGCAGCTGTTTACGAACGCCGGCAAGTCTGTCATTTCACATCTCGTTCTACATATACAGTATGTGATATCTACCGTAGCCGTATGTGGCCGCAAGTTTGTAGCAGCTAGCAACTTGGCGTTGTAGACATATTGTTCTATCAAACACAACAGTTCGTTTGGCTTAAAATAAAGCAGTTTCTTTTAAAGAGGAATGCAAGAGCAGAAACTGCTTTTTCAGTCTTGTCTGTGTTTTCCGTCATGTTTTTTTCCTTTTCATTGCGCATTTTTGGGCTGGTGCGACTTCTAGTCCGAAAAATACGGTACTCTGAATTGTAATGGAGGATATTGTTGCATTTTTCTTGTTAACTCATTGGCTTCCATTGACGGTGCAAGGCGTCTAATCCGTTTAAAGTGGGAGGGTTGGCAGCGAATAAACCCTCCCAGTTCAAATGGATTGGACGTCAACTAGTGATAACCTCATTTAAACAGCTTTAATTTCGTTTTTTAAGAGCAACATCAGACTGGATGTCTACCATCGTCCATCGCACTGAATTACACTCATCAGATAAACTGGTTACGAGGCACATATGCGAGAAATCACGCCACAAAATTGGCACTGCTGCTTGTAGGGAGAGCGAAACAGCACAGAGATGTGAAATTCCTTGCCATGGGAACCCAGAGCCTCCCTGAATATATTCCTTAATCCCCAGCGATCATTTCAAAGTCCACAATTTCCTTTCAAACGTTGAGCTCTTGCACCGCTTTGACTTTCATTTCATTCTAATTGCATCATGTTCATTTTCCCTGCCGGTTCATTGCCCCACATGATAGTTATTGATCAGTTCAACGATCCACAAGTGCTCTTTCATCCTTGGCTTGGTTGTAAACCGAGATGTTTTTATTTTCCGGTTTCAAGGCTACCTTTCAATTTACAATAATCGGGCTAAATGCCACAGGGTCAGTGTGCGAGCGAGAAAGAGGCCGCCCCAGAACCGCAGCATGCTATTTCTCTGTAAAATCCGGGCCCCTGAAACCACAGTCTTGGATTAAAGCCAAAAAAGTGATTGGAAGAATTCCTCTGGTTTTTAGAGGGCCCGAGAGGAAGCGTGACATGCGGCGGCAAGTACAAAGATTACAAGCGGCAAATGTCAGGAACTCCTCAGAGTGACCTCTTGAACCTTGTGCTGATTTTGTGGAAAAGGGGATGAGCGCCTTTGAAAATCGCTGGATAGAAACATACACTGTAAAAAATTAATCTTCCTATTAGTCATGCGAACTTGAGATTTTAAGCAGACATAACACAAATCCTTAAATTCTGTGATTGTCGTCCAATCACGTGGCTCTTTTCGCCCTTCTGCTGTGAATTGAAATGAATTTATTTAAATGAACAAGTCGATAAAAGCATTTTAAAATGATATCAGATAATATCGACATCAGTTTTTCATTATTGGATTATGGGCAAACAGTGTTGTTAATCTTACTTTAAAAAAGTAATTAATTACAGTTACAAATTACTTCTCCCAAAAAGTAATTGCGTTAGTAACTCAGTTACCTGAATGTAAAAGTAATTAGTTACTTGGCAAAGTAACTGGTGATAATTTTCTTTTTTTTTCCCTCCAAAAAACAAACAAACAAACAAACAAAACAAAAAAACAGGTCACACAATGCGAAGTTTAAAGGGTTTTTGGGGCAATTGGCCCTAGCCCAATTCTTTACCCTAAACTTAACTAGACACGGGGGTATTGCGGATATCGCGATAACTAGATAGTAACCTTTGCTATGTGTGGAAGTCATTTAATGTTCTGAATCAACCGTTAAAGTTGGTAAAATTGCTCCCGTTATTGCATTAGTTCCCTTCTGTCTACTTTCAACATGTAAGTTTTAAAACTGTTTCATCATTTAAAGATAGATTTAAGTCAAGATTTTGCCGATTTAGGAGCATTTTAGATAAAAGGTTACTTAGGTTCCCTAGGAAGGTTCTCTACAACAGAGCTTTCCGGTCTACTGCTTTAAGATGGCGGCTGTTTACTAACTACTTCTTTAGATATGTTGCTATTGCCAACGTGTCTGTCATTTGCATCTAGTTCTATTATATATGATATCTCCCGTAGCATTATGTGGTGGTAGTTTGTCGGCTATCAGCTACATTATTGGAGCTACCTAGCATCGGGTTTGCAACGGCGTCCCCACTCCTGCTCTGCTCTCTCGTCTCCGTGAGTCCGTCTCTCTCAGACTTTTCTGGCGTCCACCAACATAGTAACGCATAGTTACGCATGCCTTTCCCGCCTCAGCAACGGTAACGGCGTTTACGGCAATTAATTACATTACTCACTTCTGAAAAAAATAACGCCGTTAGTAACGCCGTTATAGTCTAACGCCGTAATTAACAACACTGTGGGCAAGGGCGTAGGTTTGCGTAGGGACGGTAGGGACATACAACTACCAACTTTTTAGGATGCTCAAATTATCCCCACCAACTTTTAAGCATCCTTATTTGCATTATACAATGAGTTAGTTTAGCTGTAAATGTAATTTAGATTGTCTTCCCATGTGTTGTTAGGATAGAATTGACCCTAACTATTATTACCGTAATTTTCAGACTATAAGCCGCTACTTTCCCCCCTCATTTTGAAACCTGCGGCTTATAGTCCAGTGCGGTTTATTTGTTGATTTGTTTGTGTTAATAGGTAACACTTTATTTGACAGCGGCGTCATAAGACTGTCATAAGACTGTCATAATTACTGTATGACATGACACTATCATGGGCATTACTGAATCCTTATGACAGATGTCATTTAGTGTCATCCAGCAAATTATGTCAGTAACTCTCTTTATGTCCAGCTCAGATCTTTTACATCCATTCAGAAGTGAGATCATTTGCTGGATGAAACGAAAAAACATCTGTTACAAGCATTCATTAATGCGCATGACATTGTCATGTCATAATTACGATTGTTTTATGACAGTCTTATGACGCCACTGTCAAATAAAATATTACTTAATCCAATAACTAGCAATTAATGAAACAAGTGGAACAGTAACTGAAGAAATAATTAGCGCAGAACATGAATTTTGATGTTTTTTTTTACATCTGTAGCGTTGCAATGAATGCTAGGAGGCATGTTGGACGGCAACAGCAGGTGAGAGCAGAGGTTGACTCTCTCCCCCAAATGGAGCAGTGATGGCCAAATGAAATTTCTTGAAGCAATGATGTCTTGCAGCAGAGTTGTTCAAAGCTTCATGGTGGTTCATTTGTTCTCATGGCAGTCTTATAATGCCACTGTCAAATAAAGTGTTAACGGTTAATATCTTTTGGGGTGAATATCCCATAATACAGCGAGGATAGCTGCGGCTTATAGTCCAGTGCGGCTTATCTATAAACACTTTCCATTTTCGTATCAAATTTGGTGGGTAGAGGCTTATAGTCAGGTGCGGCTTATAGTCCAGAAATTATGGTAAGTGAATTACTTTCATTATGTTCAGACTTACATTTACCCCTTTTCACTTGCTATTTAGTAGTGCCAGTCCATTTTTTTCCCTCAAACGTATGTTTGATTGGCTGATGACTAGAACCCCCATATTCACACAATCCTGACAGAAATGCTTGTCAATATGCTGCCTCCTCCGCCCCCTCTGAAGAGGAGGGATATTAGAAGTTTGTTTTTTTCCGGCCAGCAGCAGCCACTGTAAGTAATGTAAAAATATGTCAATGTTGTGGAGGTGGGGAACACACCACCAATAATTTTGCTACTAAAAGTCCAAGCAGTATCAGAGTTTGCATAACGTTAAACTGTGTGAACTTGTAACCTAACCTGTAAAACTCAAGTTGGAAGCTGCTTAGAGAGGTGTCTTCCTGTATGTTTTGTACTGTTAATGTTAATTCAACTGTGCATTTTGTGCATTTATTCATTAATTAAAATGTATTCATTTTTTACATCATTTAAAAAAAAAAACATTTTTATTTGCAGCCTATGCACATATTACCTCCCCCCCAAAAAAACTTCAAAAGCACAAACACTCTAAATTTCCTCAATATAAAGCAAGCATTTTGAAAAATGACTTTCTCCCTCTGAAAATAATGTTAACTTTTTTAAAAAAATTGTTTTATGTAGGATAGAGATGTCTCGATCCGATTTTTGGATCGGGTCGGACACCGATATGGGCAAAAAAATGCTCATCGGATCGGAACACGGAAAAATTCCGATCCAGACTTCCGATCCAGTTTTTTTCCCCGGGTTTTCCAGCGCACCGATTCACATAATCCATTCCAGTTTTTGCTTCAGTTTCCCTACAATCCGGTCCGCATTTTACGGCACACCTTCAACACACTACATTTACATTACCGTCCCCCAATTTACCGAGAGACTTTATCGGTAAAAATGTCAGCTGTGTGGGATCATTTCACCTTAAAGGACGACAAAGACAAAGAGGCAGAGTGCAACATATGCCACAATAAAGTCAAGCGTAGTGGTAAAGCTGTAAGAAGTTTTAATACAACCAACCTAATCAAGCATTTAGCGAAATACCACCACAAACAATATGAGGAGTATGTTTAGAAAACCGAAGACAAAAAGAAAGGTCCTACGCAACTAACGCTGGCAGAAACTTTTGCTATGCGTGACAAACTGGCACCCAACAGTCCCAAAGCCCAGGGAATAACAAGAGTCATTGCCGAAGAATTCATTCTGGATGACGAGCCATTATCTCTCGTTAGTAAAGACGCACCATCCAACACTTAGAACCACGGTACAACATGCCCAGCCGTCATTACATCCTTGAGCGATTCGGTCGTGGAAGATTCGAGAACGATTCACAAACATCCAAATTCCGATTATTGAAATATGTTGAGTAAAGCGGAACTAATACACAGCACGCTCTTCGGGACGCAATGAGAAACTGACCGCATTGCGTCCGGAAAGTAAACATAATGCTTGTCATGGACCCGGGTAATGCCAATGCTCAACTCACGGCTTTAGCTCAACTCATGCCGCTGGATAAAAAACACAATACCACCTGACTGCTGCTGACAGGTGCTACAAACTACGTCAACATCGTTTTACTGGAGATAATAGATATCATATGTATATAGAACTAGATGCAAAACGACAGACTCGACTGCGTTAGCAACATTGAAGTATTAGTAGTAGACAGAAGGGAAATTATGGAATAACGTCAGCAATTTTAACAACTTTAACAGTTGATTCGCAAAATTAAATGAATGTAGTTTAAAGCTGCCCGATACAGAATGGGGACTTGAGTATTTTATTTACTGTCTTAAAATGTTAACTTGATACTGAAATCGTCGTTTATTTAAACCTGAGAGGCTTTTTATACAATTTTTGTAACTAATGCACAAAACATTAAAAGCACCTAATAGCTTGGGGGATTTGTGGTATTTTCCACTGAGGTTGTTGGTGTGTTTTGCTTTTTTAAGACAGTTTACAATACTATTTGCACGTTTTACTGACTATGTCATTTCTGTTTGTTATTTATAATGTTTTGTGTTAGTCACTTAATAAACAGGTCAGTTTCTTGTTACCAACCGTTGTGTGTTATTCAAACTCACCTAATTCAGCTGTCTAGTTGTTATCAAGAGTACTAAAACCTTTTTCAACATGAGTCTGACAACTAAGTAAGGAGGCTAAATAACGTTAAACTTTAACACATGCTCAGATAGGTCGGTATCGGCCAGTATCGGTATCGGATCGGAAGTGCAAAACAATATCAGTATCGGATCGGAAGTGCAAAAACCTGGATCGGGACATCCCTAATGTAGGAACCAGCCATTTTTGAGAAATGTACCTAATCTGTTTGGTCTTATTAATGTCCCGTCCCCAGCAAAAAGTGTACATGCAGGTTGAGCTGTTATCGCGTCCCTATCAATTTTGAGACCAAACCTACGCCCTTGGTTATGGGTCAATATGCATGTTACCTTCAAAGAGCTAGTCACAGCTTAGCACAGCAGTCATGCTTATTGACTATTAGATGTCTCCGTTCTAAGATGTTTGACATTTGTTATGTGATTATACTACCATCATTTTCGGACTAAGCCGCTACTTTTCCCCCTCATTTGGAATTCTGCATAGTAGTCTTGTAGTCCAGTGCGGCTTATTTGTTGATTTATTTGGGTTAATAGGTAACACTTTATTTGACAGAGGCGTCATAAGACTGCCATAAGACAATCATAATTGTGACGTGACATTATCATGGGCATTAATGAACGCTTATGACATATGTCATTAAGTGTCATCCGGCAATTTATGTCACTAACTCCATTTATGTCCAGCTCGGATGTTTTACATCCATTCAAAAGCGAAATAATTTTCCGAATGACACAAAATGACATCTGTCATCAGCATTCATTAACGCTCATGGCAGTGTCATTCCATAATTATGATGGTCTTAATACAGTCAGATGGCGCCACTGTCAAAAAAAGTGTTACCATATTCGATCGCTCGCAATTAATGAAACAACTAGAACAGTAACTGAAGAAATAATTAGCACAGAACATGAATTTTGATTTGTTATTTACATCTCTAGCGTTGCAATGCATGTTAGGAGGCATGTTGGACGACAACAGTGCTGACAGCAGCTGGCAGAAGAGCTTGACTGTCTCTTATGACAGTCTTATGATGTCGTTGTCAAATAAAGTGTTACCGGTTTATATATTTTGGTGTTAATATCCCATAATGCAGTGAGGAAAGCGGCTTATAGTCCAGTGCGGCTTATCTATGAACAAATGCTGTTTTTGTGTCAAATTTGGTGGGTGCGCCTAATAGTGCAAAAATTACGGTATTTGTATTCATGGTGCAAAAATTAAAGATTGAAAAATTATGAATTATAAACTCATTACATATAACTACTGCCTTACCAGAAAGAATTAGTCAATAAGAAAAGTAATAAAATACAAATATCTGTGCAAAGCCCAGCAAAATGCATCTTGGGAATAACTTATTGATCGTACATTGTCTGGACTAGTCTGTGCCATTCGTACTGTGCCTGTATTTGTAATGCTTTGTCATCACCTAGTGGCGCTTTGGGGTTTATTTGTGAATTATTTATTTTATTGAAGTACGGACATTTTGGCTCATTTAATTTTTTTCACTTATTTATTATTATTTATTTTATTATGCATGTATTTAGAAACGTGATGCAGACAAATGTAACATTTTAATTATTATACTTGAGTTTACCATATCTAAGTTATATTTGAAAAGTTATTGCCAGTTGCTTTTCATATACCGACCTTTTAATTTATTCACTGTAGTTAAGCTGTGTTCCTTTGCTGGTATTTTGAGCCCTAAGCACTGTGTGAGCCACATATGATATGACAGTGCCTTATTAGCACTTAGCACTTGCAATTGATCCAAAAAACAGATGTTTGCACAATTTTGTTTTCGACAATAAATATAGTGGCTCAATACAGGCACTTTTACCATAACTTCAGTTGAAGTTGTTCTCTTATTTTTCACAGAATGTTTAAACCCCGAAGTTGTTACATTTATCATTATGAAAACATCCAGTGAGGCATCGCAATACAATTAGCCATAATATGTTAAGTCCATGAGCGCATTTTTCGGTATCGGTTTGATATCGGATTTCGGAGTTGGACAATATTGGTTAACAGTTAAAAAGTCATTATCGGACAACTCTACCGTAATTTTTGGACTACAAGCCGCTACTTTTTTCCTTCATTTTGAATCCTTCGGTTTATAGTCCAGTACGGCTTATTTGTTAATTTATTTGGGTTAATAGGCAACACATACAGTTCCAGTTGTTTAGGTAATTGCTTGTTATGGTATTTAGTAACACTTTATTTGACAGCGACATCATAAGACTGTCATAAGCCCGTCATATTTATGACATGACACTATCATGGGCATTACTGAAAGCTTATGACAGATGTCATTAAGTGTCATCCGGCAAATTATGCCACTAACTCCATTTATGGCCAGCTCGGATCTTTTACATCCATTCAAAAGTGAGATAATTTGCATTCATTAATGCTCATGACAGTGTCATGCCATAATTGTGATTGTCTAATGACAGTCATATGCCACCACTGTCAAATAAAATGTTACCAAATACCATAACTAGCAATTAATGAACAACTGGAACAATAACTGAAGAAATAATTAGCACAGAACATGAATTTTGATTGTAATTTACATCTGTAGTGTTGCAATGCATGCTAGGAGGCATCTTGAAGCAATGAGGCTTTGCAGCCAATTGGTTGAAAGTTTCATAGTGGTTCATTTGGTCTTATGACAGTCGTATAATGCCGCTGTTAAATGAAGTGTAATATCTTTTGGTGTAAATATCCCATAATACAGTGAGGACAGCTGCAGCTTATAGTCCAATGTGGCTTGTCTATGAACAAATGCCATTTTTGTGTCAAATTTGGTGGGTACGCATAATAGTGCAAAAACTACGGTATTTGTATTCATGGTGCAAAAATTAATGATTGAAAAATTATGAATGATAAACTCATTACATATAACTACTGCGTTACCAGAAAGAAATAGTCAATAAGAAAAGTAATAAAATACAAAAATCAGTGCACCTTATAGTGCGAAAATTATGGTAATTTGAACTGGGAGGGTTAGCAGAGAATCTCTCCCCGTCAAAATAAAGATGACCCTGTAAATATTTAAGATCCATTCTCACTACGATAGCCAACAACCCCACCCCCATCGGCCCTCTTGATTATCTTGCTATTTCACCATCGGGGGCCTTGACGGATTTGACCCCCCGACCCCACTGCCGCGTCGCTTTGCTGCTTGCTGCACACGGCAAAAGAGTCTTTTGCACTACGTGTACGCGTGCATGCACTTGTCATTTTTTAAACCCCCCTCCCAGTTTTTCTGGCTTGAAGCTAATCGGAATAACAATTGTAGGAATGCGATTTTTGAGCCGGCCCGCGAGAGGGAGAGTTGTCGCACGTGTTCCTGAAAGGGCACACGCCGATCTATTCTTCCAGATGTGTTAAGCGTTGCTTTATTCCCAGTAGTCTCTGTTTCCACTTGCTGTATTTTAGGACCTAGTTTGACGAGATCCCGCAGCCAAAGACTACTTTTTTAGACAGCCCGTCTGTCATTATTGTGGTCTAAAGTTTCTACAAGGGTTTTTTTGAGCGACGCCAGCGTGACCGGGCCAGCGTTTAATTCTCACATGTGCTGTCAGTGGAGGATTGTGAAAGGAGAAAAACTGAATTCTTCACATGACTCATTTGAGTAAGAAATGTAAACGCGGGCAATTCCACTTATTCACCTTGCACCTAATAAATTTAGGGCGCTTTCACACTAGCACTGTTTGGTCCGTTTTAAACGGACCAGAGTTCTTTTTCATAGATAATCTGCTTCGTTTTGTAAATGTGAACACACATCCAAACTAAGCATGTGCCGTTTATCGTTTTCAAGGTATACCGTGGGATGAAAACATCAAGGTTTCAAAACTGCTAAAATTTTCCATCATACCGTCCCTACGGTATTAGCTATTTTTTATGTTCTGAAAATACAGGGCTTATCCCTCCTCCTCAAGTTGTTGCCTACTGTCAGTGAGTCAGCTGTGCTGCACGCTGGCTGGAGAACATGAAACACCTGAACTTTTTCCCCCATCGAAAAAAACAAAGTCGCTGGTATGGGAATACTTCGGGTAAAGGAACGTTACAGACAGCTGCGGCTTCGGTAGGCCAACAGACATGTAAAACATGTGGCTACCAGAGAAGGCAATATCTCCAATATGATTTCATATGCATATAAAGTTATAGGTTAGAAAACGCTGAATGTTTCCCACTAGCTACGAGAGTTAACTCCAGCGTGAGTAGTGTGTCTAGCAGTGGTAAAACATACTGTTATGTAAGTAGCTTACGAGCCAGATAACATGGCTAATTAGCATGCCAATTTAATTTAATTTCGAATATTTCATCTATTTTTTGTTATTTTTTTTATTTAACTCATTCACTCCCAGCCATTTTCACAGGTGCAACCACCTTCGCTCCCGGCCGTTTAATTGGGTTTTGACTGATTTTGCAAGGCCCACAGAAAATTCTGTTCTATTGCTATGTAAACATGGAACCCACCAAAAGAAAAATTAGACTCTCTTCTTTCAACAGGAAAAAAAAGTAAGTTCATTTTTAGAGATGTCCCGATCGATCGGGTCAGATCACGTCATTTTCAAAGTATCGGAATCGGCAAAAAAATATCGGCCATGCCTTTTTTTGATATATATATATATATATATATATATATATATATATATATATATATTTTTTTTTAATTTAATCGTTTTCTAATTGTATTTAACGTTACAAACATAATATGTTACAATCATCCAGAGTCTTTAGTTTAGGCTTAAGGTAAGGTTATCAAATTTATCCCGATAACGGCGGTAATTTATTTACTTTTTAAATGTATCACGTTAAAATATTTAAAGCAATTAATGCATGCGCTGCACGACCCACCCGCGCTTAATCTGTAATGGCGCCGTTTTACTTATATAGAGAGATAAAAGGCAGTGTAAAAGGAGTAGAGTGAATTTTGGCAGCCTTTGGAGCCTTTTTTTAATTGGCTAAAGCCTTACAATCCCTCTCCCTACGATTAGAAATATCATCGGAAGCAATGTGGGGAAGCAAGGTAGCAAATGAGCTTTTTCTTAATACCTTATATTATTTCCCAACGCAGAGAAGAACTATCAATTGGCAGCACTACGCACAGTCATGGTTCCACTTCCCATCATGCAGTGGGGCATGGCTGCAGTATCATTTACTGAAAGCTCAACAAATACACTAGATGGCAATATTTAGTCACAATATACAAAGTCACAAGTCTTTCTATCCATGGATCCCTCTCACAGAAAGAATGTTAATAATGTAAATGCCATCTTGAGGATTTATTGTCATAATAAACAAATACAGTACTTATGTACTGTATGTTGAATGTATATATTCGTCCGAGTTTTATTCATTTTTTTCTTAATGCATTGCCAAAATGTATATGATCGGGAAAAATTATGATTGGAATTGAATCGGGAGCAAAAAAAAAAAGCAATCGGATCGGGAAATATCGGGATCGGCAGATAATCAAACTAAAACGATCGGGATTGGATCGGGAGCAAAAAAACATGATCGGAACAACCCTATTTATTTTCCATTCTTTAGAAATCAGCATTAGAAAATTGCTTAGTTTGAGCAATTTTCCAATTTCGAGAAATTGAGCTTTTTGTAAAAGCGTACATTTCAAATATAACTTTGACTTTAACACAGCTATTTTTTGCTTCTGTGACATCCCAAACATCTGAATAATGTGTTCCTTCTACAAAATAACATAAACAACAAGACAAATAGAGCTTTTGATAGCAAAGTAACAATTTTATTTGCACATGGCTGGACTGTTGGGCTGGGAGATGGTGCTGTTGTGGTCGCCGCGGCTGTCGCGGCGGACGGGGTGGGCTTTTCCCTCGTCACCGCCTGTAGTGTCTCATCAAGATGGATTTTTTTTTTAGTCTTTCTATTGTGGTGACCACTGCCTCGTGGCGGAGTTCACCCCTGGGAAACTTGTGTGGTCCTGGGGGGGAACTGGTTTGGCCGTGCGCGTTTCCGGCTGAGTCGCGGGACACTGGAGGGTGCAGGGGACGCGAGCGGCCGAGCACGGCGGCGCGGGCTCTGCTCAGCGAGCAGCACGGGCTCAACGGCATCGTCTGCTGCACTGGTGGTCCCGGTCGTTCTGCTCGGTTGTCCAGCGCGTGGCATCCTGGGCATCCTCCCGGTTGTTCTGCTCGGTCGTCCGCCCCCTGGCGTCCTGGACATACATTCGGTCATCTTCCGCCGGCGCCCCGGCCATGCGGCCCGGCCATTAAATCGGGTTGCGGGTCTTACCAAATGCACTACTGCCCTCCAGTGGCTAGTTTTATTGCTTTAAAATGGATTTTCAGCAGTGTGCTTTGGAGCTAAGTTGCATCAGAACCTAGAGATGTCTCTTATGAAAAAAAAACAAAAACGTGAAAGACATATAAATACGTCTTTGGGACACTGAAACTATTAAAAATAGAATGTATTTATACGTTTTTGGGAGTAAATGAGTTAATTACATTATACTTATATTCAAATTTGCGGTAACACTTTATAATAACTGTCCGTTTTACTAGTTAATAGATCATTAGTAAACTGTTGATAAATGACTTATTGTTGATTTGTTGTATTTGTTAACAGTTTGTTAAGCATTTACAAGCTGTTCTTAAGTTGAAACACAGTTTAAATACGTTAAAATATTTGACGCAATTAACGCACATGCCCCGCTCAAACAGATGAACCCTTTAACACCGAACGTGTCGGATGCGACACGTTTGCGCATATCATCTTTGAAGCCTCGTAACGCTGTAATTCCGTCACCCACGTGCCCCTGGTTGCTCTCGTTTGAAAGTACGGAAGTTGATGTCCACACCAGTTTTTATTTGAAGTCAGTCGACCAAGTAAAACGGGAGATAGTGTCATTTGAGTTTTATAGTTTTATTGCACTCATAAAAATGCATTAAAACGCTGCATGGACCATGTGTCTATCTCCATTTTTCCATCATTTCTTGTCCTTTTTTCAAAACCGAAAGCAGCACAAAAGACCACATATCCCAAGAGCCATTGTGATGTCAAGAAGGACGAACCTAATGTGAACATTATTAATAAATTGACGAGTAAGGCACCAACTATGGGAAAGGAGACACGCGTAGCAAGCAACGGCCGGTTGGATTCAGCTAGCGACTTTGAAACGTGCAGAATGAATCGAAAACTAAATTTAGCGCGAGCTGATGCATTATTTCATTAACTCAAGGAATAGGATGAGCTGTATTTGTCATTGTTTTCGTCGGATCAGTTGGCGTCTCGGCGAGTAGAAGTGACAGCAGCGCGCAAACGGCGGATGAGTAGGCTGCGTGACGTCGTATGTGACGCAGCTTAGTGACATGTTCAAAAACAAACTTTATTGAGTGCGCAAAAAAAAAAAAAACTTTATTGGGTCGCATGCCTAAAAAATTTTGAATTGAACTGAACTACTTGTCAATATTTTTGAAAATACTTTTTTTTCAATGTTATTTTTTTCTTCACGATGAATCTTTTCAATTTTTATATAGATGCGTGTTCGAGAAGCTTGATTGCATGTACATATATACCTTTGATAAGGTGATGGGTACAATACCTAACTTCACAAAGAGATATCCTCCAAACCCTTTTTGTGTTGGATAATATATATAATTTTTTTTCTCACTATTTTGCACTGTATATAACATGTTTTGACCATAGTATGTGTGAAGGCCAAAAACGCCAATGACCATAGCTGCTGTTTGTGTTGAATTGTCAAACATAAAACTATTCAATCTTATTTTTTCTATTGAATCTTCATCCTAGCAAGTTAAATAAATATTATCAAGCTTCAAAACGGTTGGTCGAGCATGTTTGGTTGTCAATGGGACTTCAACATTACAAATTTCGACAAAAGATTTTGGGATTTTTTTGTCTTTTTGGGTCCAAAATGTGAATTAAAGTTGGTCAGTGAAGAAAACAACAGTTTGGACATGAAGTTCAAGGTATCCTGAAAAAAGGGACCCAACTTGGCCTCTGTGAACAGTTTTTTTCTTTGAAATATAAAGGCAACATCAAAGGCATGCAAATTCCGCCAAAATAGGCTTAAGTGTTAAAGGGTTAAAATGACAGCACAGTGCAATGCCAGCTTGTTACTTGTGTTTTTTGGAGTTTTGTCGCCCTCTGCTGCGCCTGGGTGCGACTAATTTTATGGGCTTAAGCACCCATTAGCATTGTGTAATTATTGACATCAACAATGGCTGGCTACTAGTTCATTTTTTGATTGAAAATTTTACAAATTTTATTAAAACGAAAACATTAAGAGGGGTTTTATTCATAAAATTTCGATAACTCGATAACATTTACCTTTTAAGAACTACAAGTCTTTCTATCCATGGATCACTTTAACAGAATGTTAATAATGTTAATGCCATCTTGTTGATTTATTGTTATAATAAACAAATACAGTACTTATGTTGAATGTATAGACCCTACCCACCGACGTCACAAAATCACGTGATTGCTGTATTGTTCCGCCCCCTTGTCCGTCATTTTGTGTCTGTATTATCAATGGTCTCAATTGATCGAGCAATTTATAATGCATTTCATGGAAGACCCGGTGCTTTCGGATGCCGTGAACTCACTGGATGCGTTGCATAAAAGGCGTTATGTGGAAAAGCTTCAGTTTATCCATTCGCCAGATCCATATTTGATGCCTAAATCGATGTTTTTCGACCCGCTGTCTTCGCCGTATTTGCCTGACATCTGCTGGCTACCCTGATATTTACAACTATCTTGTCCACACAAAATCAGCCTATTCTCACGAAAGTTTGAAAAACTTTAAGAGCTTGTAGGCTTATAAATACTTCGTTGCTGGTTGGGTGAAACAGGTCCTCGTCCACGAAAATTCGGCAGGAATCTATCTTGTGCTTGGAAAGGTGAGTTACGAAATTTTCAGTTCAAAATCTTTTGTTCTTGCTAATATCCACTGTCAAGTCTAATGTATTTCATGTCATTTGTCAATGGAGCTAGGGCTTTTAATGTTTATATGGTTTAGCGATAGCACTCTCACTACAGACATACGTGTATGATGTCGGCGATTAGCCTAGCAATGATCTTAATTGTGGTTGTCAGCCCAAAACCCTCTAAATATATATTAAATGCATCTTACCAGATATAAAATGACTACTACATAATCTGTGATAATCGTTTGGAGCCCAGTTCTCTCGTCGAATTGCAGCAGCCCATCTCGCTCTCTCCTCTCCGGGTCTCTCGGAATCCGGTAGAATTTCAAGTCTCTCCGTCTATCTTCTCTGTTATTGCAACCGACCGCCACACACGCCTTCACCATTTTGATTATTAATGTTAACGAGCAGAAAAACACACCGTAAATAGGAGGAATGTACGTAGCCGTAACAGGTAAACACGATGTGTTGACGGACATTGGGCGGCACCAATCAGGAGGGCGGAGTTGTGACGTCACGTGGGTAGGGTCTATATAGCCATCTTGTGTCTTATCTTTCATTTCCAACAATAATTTACAGAAAAATATGGCATATTTTATCAATGGTTTGAATTGCGATTAATTACGATTAATTAATTTTTGAGCTGTAATTAACTCGATTAAAAATTTTAATCATTTGACATCCCTATAATAAATAAAACAGCTTTTAGGACAAATAACATGTTTTAAAATTCATTCATTTTCATTAAAAACATTTTTTAGGTCGAGCAGCGATCTAGCACCATCACTGGCAACCAATGAGTTAAATTAGTGCCGTACAAATGGTTAAGTGTCAACTAAATTGTTATTTCGTGGTGGCAGTTGGGAATTCCCTGTGCAATACTCTCCTGTTTTTTTTTTTCTACCTCAGACCTAAAGACAATAACCGCGCTTCCCTTGTTGATACCTTGTTATTTCCTACAATCCCACGAACCACTTGGAGCACAGGGTTATACTTTTGCTCGCCACGCGAAAATCTTGCAACCCTTTAACGAGTTACAGATTGTGCAACGCTGGGAAAAGTTTGCTTGAACCGGATTAACTCGGAAACACTGGGCAGACTTGGGAAAATCCCAAACATTCACTGTAATGTGTAATGCAGGAATGTGGGACAACGGCAACAAATCCTCTGTTTGTGCCATTCCATTGTCTATTACAAGCATGGAAAAAATAGTTTTGTTACTAATCACGTATATATGATATATTAAATGTATAAAATAAAATTGAGAACCATTTTGTACAAAGCTGTCTTTGTTCAAAGACACATTGAAACTAATACCTGACATAAAATAGTTTTACGGTCATTTGAAAGGTGCGTGTTATGACTAATAGGAAGACCTACAAAGTTGCTGGTACATTCAACCCTTCCAAGTTCAATAGTGCTTGTCCTCATTAGGGTCACAGTTGAGCTGAGGCAATCCCAATTGACTTTGGAGAAGATTGATGCTGGTCACCAGCCAATCACAGCTCACACAGAGACAAATAAGCATTCCTACTGATGTTCATGGACAATTTGGAGTCTTCAATGAACCTAACATATTTTTAGAATGTGGGAGGAAGGTGGACTGCCTAGGGATACACAGGGAGAATATGCAAACTGGCTTGAGCTGAGATTCAAATTCATACATCAGCAAAATAAAGCAGATGTCTCGACCATGAGGTGTTTGATGATACACACACCTCACAAGTGTTGTTTTTGGCAGCCCTTTTAATTTTTGTCTTAGTCTTATGGATGAAAATACTTTTTAGTAGAGGCGTGCGAGTTTTCCGATTCTTAGATTATTCGCGATTCGACCGTGGAAGATTTGAGAACGATTCACAAACATCTAAATTCCTATTACCGTAATTTCCCGAATATAACGCGCACTTTTTTTCCCCAAAATCAACTTGTAAAATCATGGTGCGCATTATAAACAGCTGCATGCATGGAGACAGAAATATATATACATATTTATTAGGGCTATCAAAATTATCGCGTTAACGGGCGGTAATTAATTTTTTTAATTAATCACGTTAAAATATTTGACGCATTTAGCGCACATGTCCCGCTCAGACAGTATTCTGCCTTTTGGTAAGTTTTACAGCAAGGCTTTTTGTGCTGTCTAACAGCGAACTCTTGTGGTCGCTTTGCGACATGGTTTATTATTTTCTTGCCAGTTCAATATGGCTGCACGACGTCTCGGGCTGACGCCTACGTTGTAATGTTGTGCTTATATGATCCTTGGACAAGATTTGTCCGTAAGTATGGTTGTTGTAAAAAATGCAAATATTATGTTATTAAGCGAAATGTTATATTTTTTGTATGAGACGCTTTTTGTTTATGTTTAGTGAACCTGTATAGCGTGCTAAGCTAACGTTGTTGCTAATACAATGCTTGTGTACTTTTTTTTGTAGTTTTACGACGGTCTAAAGAGGACAATGGTTTGAGGCCATTTTATTAATAAATCAGATGAAAAAGGAAGAAGTCTGATCATTAAGGCGTCGTTCTGTCTAGCTTTGGAAAAAGTAGACGCTTCGGAGTGAGGACAGCATAGACAGATTTAAATGACAGTAGAGTGAAATTCCCACTACAGTCCTTATGTACCGTATGTTGAATGTATATATCCATCATGTGTCTTATCTTTCCATTCCAACATTTTACAGAATATATATATATAATTTACAGAAAAATATGGCATATTTTATAGATGGTTTGAATTGCGATTAATTGCGATTAATTAATTTTTAAGCTGTAATTAACTCGATTAAACATTTTAATCGTTTGACAGCCCTAATATATATATATATATATATATATATTATATATATAAACCAATTTTTTTTTTTTTAATTGACACGGCCACGTTGTGTTGAAGAAACGTATGCGGAGATCCGTTGCCGACCATTAGGGTACGTGACGTCACCATTTTGTTTCGGTAATACTTCACTCTGATCGGCCGAATGATTACGTCTATGTTAAATTCGGCTTTTTTCACTCTTCTTAAAGCACAGAATTTAGTTTCTTGAACTCATTTGAGTCAACGTTTATTGCAACTCCGCAACTCAGACCATAAGAAACGTAACAACACAGACTTATTGTGTGTGTCCGTCAACTATATCTTTCCCTCGGGAAACTCAAACCCAAATAACAATAGTTCCTATTGTTACTGTCGTGTCGACAGCGATGAGCTCTCTCGGATTTCCGACTTACGTTCTCACTTTCACTTTACCGTATCAATCCATGGAATAAACATTTATTCATCATGATGAAACGAGCAAGTTATACAGCAGCCTTTAAAAGAAAAGTCACATCTGTTTTGTTTTCTCCTAGATTCTGGTAAGCTGGAGAAGTTGTCAAATCATATTATTACCGTAAATGTTGTCAGTTTATGGTAATGTTTTGAACTACAAATATGCTATGCTTTCACCAGTCAGTAAAATGACATTTCTGTATCTGTACGCAAGCTCTCTTTTCTTGTATTCTTCTATTTATTGGTGCTAAAATTAGGGTGCGCGTTATAAACGGGTACAATAATTTCCCCTAGATTTTACAAATAAATTTGGGGTGCGCATTATACATGGGTGCGCCTTATATTCGGGAAATTACGGTAATTTGTTTAAAAGTTTTTAAAAATTTAAAATTTAAAATTGTTTAAAAATATGTGAGTCAATAATGTTTTAGTCGTTTTTTTTTTGTTTTTTTTTAAACGAAATATGAGACATCATTTAATGATTCTAAGCTAAAAATGATAGCCATTTGTCAGATGTCCAGCTGTAGTTTCAAGTCATGTCAATTGAAAAATGTCCTGAGTAGGGATGGGAATTGATAGGATTTTTACGATTCCGATTCCATTATCGATATTGCTTAACGATTCGATTCTTTATCGATTCTCTTATCGATTCTAATTTGGGGAAAAAGAACAACAAACGTTTTGATTGGCATCGAGTTTTTTTAATCAGAACTCACAACCTTACAAACTCACAACGAGATCAAAAGAGGCCCAAAGCCTCAATGTTAACTGTGGCAATAAGTGGCAAATACACAAGAATGTGTAACATTTTACTGAAACATTTATCTAATAGAAATAAAAAATATTGGTATATATTGGCAGATAGGTTGTTGTTCTGCGTTTGGCAATATGTGTTAAAGCAGGGGTCCCCAAACTTTTTCCTGTGAGGGCCACATAACTTTTCCCTTCTCTGATGAGGGGCCGGGGTCAGTTTGTAACAAAAAAAGTGTGACGATTGCAGAAGTGCATAAATGTAAAAAATTATTGTTTTTCAGAAAGCCACAATCAAATAACCCTTTCTGGATTCTTCACGGAATGAAAGTAAATAAAATAAAAATAATAATATAATAATAATAATTAATATTAAAAACACTATTAATTAAATAGATAATAACCAAATAACCCTCTCTGAATTCTTCAAGGAAAAAGGCCAGGAAAAAAATAACACGATTGAGAAAAAAAAAATTTCAAAATGGCCGGACCAAATGTGGAGGCGGGCCGTATTTGGGCCGCGGGCCGCAGTTTGGGCACCCGAAGAAATGCCGCATCCAAGCGAGTGAGCGTGCGAAGTGAGAGAGGGAAACACTTCTACGAGCCTACGTTCTTTGTTAATGTTAATATCTACAGAGGCAACGCCTGTATGTATAATCTTTTGTGTTATTGTTGTTGTGTTTCCACTCGCGATCGGACACTTAAATCCAGTTGTGTAGTGGTTTGAACGATGTGCTAATGCTAGCGAACGAATGCTAACCATACTGTTATTAGCAGCTAATCATCGCTGATTTACGTTGATGCAAACCTGTTTGTTATTGGGGACGAAATTGATTTGTTTCATTTCTATTTTTAGTTTCACTCTTCAGGTGATGGTTGAATAAAGTCAGCAAATTATACCAACGTCTTCTGTATCGTCATTTCGGAGTTTAGCTAGCTGTATAGCTGTCTCGATGAGGACAGTGCAGTGTATTCCTCCCGATGCAGTTATCTCCACCTTGCAATGACTTTGCAAGTCGCTTTGTTGTAATTTTTCCTCGTGAAGTGAAGACACACTTTCGAGCGTTTGAACCTACGTGCTGTCATTGTTATGTTTATGGCTGCAATGCTCGTGCTTACCCGTCGTAACCTTTCATTTTCACTCTCTTTCCTGGTGAAGTGTAGTCCAACTTTGGAGGTGGTTCTTGGCGCCATGCTAGTTTGATGCGTCTGGACAACAAGACACGTCACGACGCAATACGCGTCTTTAGGAATCGTTAAGGCTTTTTCATTGTGATGTCGAGGCCTCGAAACACTCGGAACCGGTTCCGAATTGGAATCGGATTTCGATTCCCATCCCTAGTCCTGAGTGTGTTGCTAAGACCCGTATGCGTCTATAAGAGTACACGAATTGCATTGTTGTTGTTTTTGAGATGTTAATAGTTAGCACCGAGTGCTAAGCTAATTAGCTAATTCGCTAATGTGTATTTCATATGCAGAGCATGTAAAACCATGATTAAGTACAGCGGTAACACTACAAACATGCAAAATAGTCTGTGAAAAACAAATTATATCGGTTAAAAGAAAGCTTATTTCTAAAACACTTTTGTCTCCAGAAAATGTGGAATTCATTCAACCTATGTAAATTTTATTGTATTGTTGAGTGAAATAAGTACTCCCATTAATATGGTCAATGTTTTTGCACTTTCTTGTAAAATTAAATAAATAAATAAATAAAAAAGCAGCTTAAGGGCAGCTTTTTGTTGTATGGGCGTGTTTCCATTGTTCCTGTTGAATCATGAGGATATTTTAAATAAATAATGGACAAAAATTTGTTTGTCTACTTTATTAATTAGTAATGTACGATGCATCAATAATCGTGATCATCGTGATCATTGTCAATACCGTGATCATCGTTCAAGAGTCGAATCGTAGCACCATGAATCGTAATCGAATCGAATCGTGGGGTGCCTAAGATGGCACACCCCTATCATCTAGTATTCTTGTTATGCTAGCACGTAACACACACATAAACATTTGAGTCGCAAAAATATGACCATTTAAAGTTGATTTTACTCAGGAATTTTAGAATTTGTCTCCATCACCTACAGTGTGGAGAGGGTGTAGAAAGAGGGGCTAGGTTGTGCGTCGAGGTTGACAGATTAGCCCCGGCTTCCTCGAGAAAGGCTGATTCTGCTTGGCATAACAAGCCATTACCTTGGGGGATGCTCGACAGTTGCCCATCCTCATATCCTCACACGACTGGAGCTGTTGCACCCCCACACGTCTTTGCTTTTTTTTTTTTTCCTTTCCCGTCTCTACCAACCCCCCTCAATGAATAGATCCTCAAGCAGTGGAACCACATCACAATCAGGTTCACTGAAAGCTTGATATTTAAAAAAATAAAAAAAATAAAAGAACGCTCAAATGGGTTTCTTTCAAACGGCGCATTGTGGAGGAATCCAGGATGGAATGTAATAGAAATAACTGATTCGACCGCTGTTCTCGTCAGTCTCAAGGTAGAGGTATTTATGACAGTAGTGAAAGCAGAGGACACATGCTTGCGTTTAGTGTCATATCTTGAACACCACAAAGAAGACAAAGAAAAAGGATTTTCATCAATGTACCAAGAAACACTGTGTACAACAGACACTTTAATGCCATTGTCTTTTCGTTGAATTTTTTCTCATGATACACAATAACAATATTCAAGAGTTATTTATGGTTTCAACAAGTATTTATCCTGAGACTAAGCCGGAGTGATAAATGGATGTACTCGACTTACGCGATTTCGACTTTACGATGCTGGAGTCTCGTCCGCCATTTTGTCTCCAGTTGTTTTTTTTGTTTGTTTTGTTTTGTTTTTTAACCTTATTATATCGATCAGGTCCGATCACGTCATTTTCAAAGTATCGGAATCGGCAAAAAAATATCGGCCATGCCTTTTTTTTTAATATATATATTTTTATTAATTAAATCGTTTTCTAATTGTATTTAACGTTACAGACATAATATGTTACACCCATCAAGAGTCTTTAGTTTAGGCTTAAGGTAGGGTTATCAAATTTATCCCGATAACGGCGGTAATTAATTTTTTAAAAAATGTATCACATTAAAATATTTAACTCAATTAATGCATGCACTGCACGACCCACTCAAGGATTGTCGTGCTCAATCTGTAATGGCGCAGTTTTACGTATATAGAGTACATAAAAGGCAGCGTATAATGAGTGGAGTGAATTTTGGCAGCCTTTGGAGCCTTTTTATAATTGGCTAAAGCCTTACAATCCCTCTCCCTACTATTAGAAATATCATGGGAAGCAATGTGGGGAAGCAAGGTAGCAATTGATCTTTTTCTTAACACCTTATGCATATATCCCAACGCAGAGAAGATATATCAATTGGTGCCGCTTTGCAGTCATGGTTGCACTTCCCATCATGCATTTAGGCAGAACAGTTAAATGGCTACAGTATCATTTACTGAAAGCTCAACAAATACACTAGATGGCAATATTTAGTCACAATATACAAAGTCACAAGTCTTTCTATCCGTGGATCCCTCTCACAGAAAGAATGTTAATAATGTAAATGCCATCTTGAGGATTTATTGTCATAATAAACAAATACAGTACTTATGTAGTGTATGTTGAATGTATATATTCGTCCGAGTTGTATTCATTTTTTTCTTAATGCATTGCCAAAATGTATATGATTGGGAAAAAATATCGGGAATGATTGGAATTGAATCGGGAGCAAAAAAAAAAAAAGCAATCGGATCGGGAAATATCGGGATCGGCAGATACTCAAACTAAAACGATCGGGATCGGATCGGGAGCAAAAAAACATGATCGGAACAACCCTAGCTGTAACACACATATGAACACGTGTTCAAAACAACACGTATTTTAACAAGAAAACGCTTGAAACAAAACAATTGGTGTTCAAACGTCCATTTAGTCTGGTCAGTAAGGGTGTAACGGTACATGTATTTGTATTGAACCGTTTCGGTACGGGGTGCTCGGTTCGGAACGGAGGCGTACCGAACGAGTTTCTGACGTAATGTAACCCTTACTTTTCGAGGCTGTGAGTCGATCGGTACAGTTTCTTTGTGTAGATTATATTTACTATGTTTTCTCTACTATAATGAGGACCAACAGGGTGGGACAGTATATAACCCAGAAACGTCAATGGCGCGACAACGTGGCCGCAGCGAGAACGCAGTGAAACGCGGGCGTTAAAGTCAATCAGCCAATGCACACCAGTCGCGGTGCGGCCGCGTGTTAGACGCGTCCCAGAAGCAGCTCAACGTGACACACACAAAAAGAAGGGCAGAGTTTATTATTTGACGCGAAACGCGGCCCTCCTGCGTCAATACTACTACCGGTAGCTAGGGTCAGGCAGACCGGAAGTCACTCGTGTAAAATTACGGTGGATCTGGTCGATTTTCAAACTAATATGGAATCGTAACCCACTTTTTGAGTCCGTCAGATCCCTTGAGTGGTAGATCGGAGTCAGGTGGACTTGTCTTTGTTGATTTACTGCTGTCTTCTCTGCTATAATAATAACCAATACGGCCCCGTGTTCAATACAAAAACCCTCCTACCACAACAAAATAAGTAGGAACTAATATTCACATAGGAACTAAAGTTATACAACATAAAATATACAATATAAATGAATACTACATCACATTTGTAAAATATAAACACATAATAAAATAAATAATAGCCCATTTAAATAAAATATATTGAAATGAGCTAAAACACCTTTAATTAAATAAGAATAATACACAGATCCTGCTGACACAATTAAATTTATTCATTTCTGTGTGGCGCTTTAACTTGAGAAAATCCACCAATGAAGCTTTTGAAAGCCGTTCATAAGAAAAAAAAAAAAAAAAGAATGGTTCCGTCTCCATTCGAACAATGTCACAATGCCGCATTAAAACGATGTAGTATTCATGCCAGGCCCTAGGGGACAGTGCAGATTTACAAGGCGACAGTGAATTATGGACTTTGACCCCAACAACCTCCTCAGCCCGGAAGACAACATGCCCGCCCACTCCAAGCAATGGCATTTTTTTTTTTTTGCTCCAAAAGGCACAGAAATGGAAATATTCAACATACTTAAATTAAAATATCATTAAAACAGTAAATTAAAGCCGACGTTCTGCCATTTGTTGTTTTTAATGTTTAAAAGCACTGCTGCGCACGCCCAGTGGGACGTGTGCGAGTGCTGACGTTATCGGCGTGGGAGTGTTCCATTGATATGGATACAGAGCAAGCCCCCCCAAAGACCCACAATCGAATCCTTCCACTTTGGAGGCAGGATTCCAAGTTATGTGTCTTTGCCTTCCGTCTTGGCCGACACAATATGAACGCGAGACCACTCAGCAACACAGTCATGGCGTCTTGGTGTCGCAGAGTCACCGTGCAAACTCCCCCTAGTTATTCAATGGATTATTCCATGATAATTTGTTTCTTTGTATAGTTATTCCTTTTTATTTGAGGGCTGATAGCACAAATAGTGGGAGAGAAAAAGATTTTATTGAAGACATACACTCACCGGCCACTTTATTAGGTACACCTGTCCAACTGCTCGTTAACACTTAATTTCTAATCAGCCAATCACATGGCGGCAACTCAATGCATTTAGGCATGTAGACATGGTTTAAAACAATCTCCTGCAGTTCAAACCAAGCATCAGTATGGGGAAGAAAGGTGATTTGAGTGACTTTGAACGTGGCATGGTTGTTGGTGCCAGAAGGGCTGGTCTGAGTATTTCAGAAACTGCTGATCTACTGGGATTTTCACGCACAACCATCTCTAGGGTTTACAGAGAATGGTCCGAAAAAGAAAAAATATCCAGTGAACGGCAGTTCTGTGGGCGGAAATGCCTTGTTGATGCCATATGTCAGAGGAGAATGGCCAGACTGGTTCGAGCTGATAGAAAGGCAACAGTGACTCAAATAACCACCAGTTATAACCAAGGTAGGCAGAAGAGCATCTCTGAATGCACAGTACGTTGAACTTTGAGGCAGATGGGCTACAGCAGCAGAAGACCACGCCGGGTGCCACTCCTTTCAGCTAAGAACAGGAAACTGGGGCTACAATTTGAACAAGCTCATTGAAATTGGACAATAGAAGATTGGAAAAACGTTGCCTGGTCTGATGAGTTGATTTCTGATGCGACATTCGGATGGTAGGGTCAGAATTTTGCGTCAACAACATGAAAGCATGGATCCATCCTGCCTTGTATCAACGCTTCAGGCTGGTGGTGGTGGTGTAATCGTGTGGGGAATATTTTCTTGGCACTCTTTGGGCCCCTTGGTCCCAATTGAGCATCGTTGGAACGCCACAGCCTACCTGAGTATTGTTGCTGACCATGTCTATCCCTTTATGACCACAATGTACCCAATTTCTGAAGGCTACTTCCAGCAGGATAATGCGCCATGTCATAAAGCTGGAATCATTTCAGACTGGTTTCTTGAACATGACAATGAGTTCATTGTACTCAAATGGCCTCCACAGTCACCAGATCTCAATCCAATAGAGCATCTTTGGGATGTGGTGGAACGGGAGATTCCCATCATGGATGTGCAGCTGACAAATCTGCACCAACTGTGTGATGCCATCATGTCAATATGGACCAAACTCTCTGAGGAATGCTTCCAGCACCTTGTTGAATCTATGCCACTAAGAATTGAGGCAGTTTTGAAGGCAAAAGGGGGTCCAACCCATTACTAGAATGGTGTACCTAATAAAGTGGCCGGTGAGTGTAGGTTTTGCTCTTTAATCCCGTAATGGAAATAACAGTTACTTTGGTGAAAGAGAAAAACATTGGGAAGCCCTACATGAGACAATATGACTCACTCTAATCACTCTATTTAGTGGCAGCTTAACTTGTTGACCCTGATCAATGATGGATTATTTCAACATATCTATCAACCCAAAGAGAGACAGAATCAGGTGGAAATCAACTCACTCGCGCAGTTTATTCCCAGTGTGGAACATTCCTAAAGGAGGACTCTTTAGGCCCATCCCTCATGGACTGGCTTAACTGGAAGCCACCCCCCATATACACACTCTAACCCCAAATCCCTCCCTTTACCCCTTAACAACACACAGCCACACGTCCCCGCTGTTCATGAATAATCCAGGCGAGCCGGCGGGCCATCGCACTCAGCGCGGTGGGGGGAAGAGGCTAGAACAAAAGATGGGCTGCTATGGCTGAGTAGGCTCCGATCAAAAGACAATGGGAACTAGTGTGAGTACAGACGGGGGCAAGAGGCAGAGGACTTCACAGCAAATCACATATCCGAGGATCCCCATGCCAAAGAGCAGAGCCGGGAACGTTGCCTGCCTAGGCAGCGTCTCAAAAAATAAGAACTATCCTCTCATTTCTCCCTGCAGATGTTTTGCCAAAGCACAAGAAAGAGGGAAAATAGATCCCTTTAGTGAAGCTTAAAAGGGTTAGAACTCTGTTTAACCCCATCAAAGATGAGCCAATTTTAATGTGGACAGGAATTATTAACTCATTGGCTGCCATTGTGCCACATGGAAAAAAAATCTGTCACGATATGGGCCACTTTATATCATGGATATGCTATGATATTATGCATTCTAAATTATTTATTTTTTTGGAATTGGCATTAAACTGACCTGATTTTTTTTTAAATGTATCAACTAGTGCTACAACTTAAAACTGTTAAATGTGTAAACCAGACATGTCCAAAGTCCGGCCCGGGGGCCAAATGCGGCCCTCGGTCAAATTTCATCTGGCCCCCAGCCTCTGTCATAATAATCATTAACATCTGGCCCGCATAGACTTAATATATTGGTCGGCAGTACTGCTACCAGCATATGAAGTAGCTTACACACTAAATGCTGCTCCTCATTTACCCACTAAAAGGCTGCAGCACACTAAGCAACATTACCCTGTGTGACCCTTTACTCCCAATTTTCTAAAATGGCGACAATCAACAAAAACTGTTGACTGCGACGGCCGACGCTTTAAGGATAGGTGGAAATTGGACTATTTCTTCACTAAAATACACAACAGCTGTGTCTGCCTCATTTGCAAAGAGACAGTGCGCTGTTTTTGAATAGTTCAATGTTAGGCGATATTACCAGAGGCGATATTACCAAACAAGACACGCTGACAAGTACGAAAAGATTACAGTGAAGAAGCGAGAAATTGAAGCAACTTGAAGCTAGTTTAATTTTACAGCAGCATTATTACATTATTACATTACATATGACAGCAGTATTTCGCAAGACCCCGAGAGTCGAAAGAGAACGCCACAAAGGCTAGTTGCGAGATTGTTGAAATTATTCATTTAAAAAATTAGGGCTGCAGCTATTGATTATTTTAGTAGTCGATTAATCGATGAGCTAGTTAGTTCGAATAATCGAGTAATTGGATAAGGAACATGAAAAATTAAAGTACCTGAGCTGAGCCTCAAACGGTATAAAAAATAAATAAGGACTGACAAAAGAACAATGGCTAACTTACATAGCAAATGTCTGCTAGTTTAAATGCTATAAAACACTAATGCTCTTTTTTTTTTTTTTTCTCAAAGCTCTTGACAAATGGTTCAGACACATTCCCACAAAAAAACTGCTAAGTATACCAATAAACTAAATTACAAATGCATTCCAAAAAAAAAAAAAAAAAAATTGCTCAAACAAAAACTTGGCTTATGTTGGTTTTAACATGGAGCAGCTGGATTCAGCCATGTGAAATGAGGCAGAATACTCGAAGCAGCATAATTTAATTTGAATCTTTTTTCTTTAATCGAATACTGGAGTTAATCGATTCATCGTTTCAGCACTAGAAAAAATAATAAAGCAAATGTGACACCCAGAATTGCTTGCTAAAATTTCCTTAAATATATTGTTCTACGTAAAGAACGTCAGCCAACATTGGCCCTCCACATTTTTACCACACCAAATCTGGCCCCCTTTGCAAAAAGTTTGGACACCCCTGGTGTAAACAGAAGCAACACAGTAGTATATATATTTTTGCTAATAATGTAATGTCTAATTTAGAGATCGACCGATTTGAGTTTTTCAGGACCGATTCCGATTACTATACCGATATTCATTTGCAATAAAAGTGTAAAAATTGAATATTGCAAACAATGAACTTGATTGGAATGCCTAAAGCATAAAGTGCCTGAATTTCTTAGACTAGGAAACATCTCTTATAAAGTTAAAGTGTATGTCAACACCTGGGGAAATGCTAATATTCCATCATTTATCCATAAACGAATGCCTTTTGGACTTATATCATGTCACTTCGTGTAATTACACACATCGCAACACCAAGAAAATGAGAGAAATTTGGGTCAATTTCAAGCTAAAAAGACCCGCCCCCGAGATCCCGGAAATCTGGCAGATTGTGTGCGTGACATCAAAACAAGGAAACAACCGGCTCAGTGCTTTAGTACTGAATGGCGGCGATGATGGCGGACAATTACGTTTCTAGTTGCAGTGACGAATCCGACGTAACGAACATTCTTCTAATGGTGACGAGGAGAGTTATGAACCTTTCTTTGGTGTTTTGGGTTATCAATTTGAGCCCAAACAAAAGCCAATGCAGCCTAATGAAAGGATCATTGAGGGGAGCAATCACACTGATGAAACCCCGACAACAGTTCGTATGGGAAACACCAAATGGTATGTTTTGCATTTCTTTTTGTGAAGCTGATACACCGTGACCGCAAAATAAAGTAATGTATAAAATAATTATCATTTAATATGCTATCATCGGTTTCGCTCTGCCAACCAATACAAATATGAATGGGATTAGAGCAAGGGTCCCCAACCTTTTATGCACCACGGACCGGTGTGATTTGGGTCTTTTTTTTCACAGACCGGTGTCCCTCTTTTATATTCAGTTGTTATCCAATGGTGCTAAAAAACTATTTACATCACAAACATACATGTGCAACATGGAAATGGCGTAAATTAATGCTTAACGGTGAACTCGTTAAGTGAGAGGGCTACGTGCAGTGTGCAGTTGTTGTGTGCGCCAAACATGGCAAACGTAAGTTAATATTCCTTTCTTTAAAGAAAGTTTGTAGTATGTACTTAGGAATCGCTGCATTCGCGGTCCTTTTTAACGTTATGCGCATGCCAACTTTGTCAGAACACCGGCAATGTGCGGCAGAAAAATACAGCAAATATAAAATAGCATTTGTTTTTAGCCCCGTCGTGTTAAGTGCAGGGAAAAAATACAACTCGCCCGCTGAATCAGTGGGAGGGCTGAGTTTGTTTCGTTGAGACAAGATGGGAAAGTGAGAGAAGCTAGCATCAAGCTAGCGACGTTGGAAATTGTAGCACAGTTTTCAGCGCGCTCCCAGCGATGTCGGGATATTCCGAAATGACTTTAATCCAGAACTTCGGTAGAGTTGTTGTCTCAAATGTACGTTTAAGTCGCCGTGATTTGCGATCTCTACAAGCTGATATTCCTGTTCCACAGACATGCTCGAATCACTCGATTTATTCACATACGGGTCACGAATTCACTCCTTCGCAGTTCGTGGGTCTTTAGTGATTGGGAAGTAGCATAAATTTTGTTTTCTTTGAGGTTGTAGGCATATCTTCTGGCTCGTCAGGTTCCCATTTCCCTGTATAATTGCAAAATTAGCCCTCTTAGCACTGATGAACTTTCCTCATTGTCTGCGTAGTCCAGCTCTTTTTCTCGCGTTCGGGAACTCATGGGTACTACATTGCGACAAATGGCTATTTGTAAACCACATAGCATGACAGGTTTGAACCATTTTAGCGATTTTTTGATAAAACACGAACACAACTCTCTCGTCGATAAACAACGATGGCACCTGCCTCGACCTTTTGTTTCCTTGTTATGACGTCTCCGCCCCATTCGGCTGTTTCCGGAACACTTTCGGAAATGTTCGTCATTTTTTATCTATTTTCGATAATTGCTCATTAATGTGATTGATTTTTTTGTTAATTTTATCAATATTTGTTATCTTGGCACATAACGGTTCAATTGATGTCTCACACCCCCTTTGCGTTTTCATACCCTTTAAATAACAGGTTAAATAAATAGCTCTCTCAATTGTTTTCCACAGAAAATGCAAAACAACAAAAATTCAGGGAGTTCTCAGGCTCAGCAGCACCTCTTGTAAAGTTACTGTAAAAATAAACTAAGATAATAGCTCCCGGAATTTTTCATTATAAATGAAATAAAAATTTAAATATAACTGAAATAATTTAAATTTGTTTTAACTTGAAACAAAAACAAGAAGTGCAGTTCTCAGGCTCGGCATTATCAATCATAACCAATCAGAGGACGGGTTGAATACGAGTGCAGGAGACAGCAGGCAGAAGAGAGAGGCGCATCTGAGCTGAAATAACCCAGTTTTAAATGGATTTTTTTTTCGTATCGGCCGGTCGGATTTAAAAAAAAAAAAAAAAAAGGCTGATACCGATATCCAGCTAGTCCCCGGTTTACGAACGAGTTCTGTTCCTGCACTGCCAATGTATCCCGGATTTCAGCGTAAGTCGAAACTAACCCTTTAAATACCTCTAAACACATGTAATATACGTCATTGTGCAGTCCTCACCAAGACTGAGCTAAGTCCTAGCTAGAAAGTGAGCTAAGGTCTAAATTAACAATGTCAGACGTCTGTTTGGTTCGCTGACTTTCACTATTCAGATGCTCATGACATTAAGACCTGCAGAATGAAACTAGAACGAAATGAAATTAAATCAGTTTCATCTTCAATAACAGGAGAGAGAGAGAGGCAACGCCTGTGTGTATCATCTTTTCTGTTATTGTGTTTTCCACCCGCGATCGGACACTTAGAGCCAGTTGTGTGGTTGTTTGAACGATGTGCTAATGCTAGCGAACGCATGCTAACTGTTTGTCAATGATGTAATAGCGCCTAATTATTATTTATTTACGTTGATGCGAACCTGTTTGGTATAGAGGAAGAAATTGATCCAGCAAGTTATATGGACGTCCAGCATTTTATGGCTGGTACGACTTATACTCAGGTGCGACTTGTAGTCCGAAAAATACGGTATAGTTAATTAATAATTTGAATTATGTTGTCTGTGCTCTGTTTGGGATTTTTGTATTGTATTGCATGCATTAGTCACGTACAATTGACAGGAGAAGTCGATTTGCTAAGTTCTGAGTGGAGATAGCGAAATCTTTAGCCCAGTTTGTGTTACTGCTATGGCAAATGGCATCCCAAAATGTAGCAAGTCAGCACGAATTAGGCGCCATCTGTAGGTCAAATTATTCAATGCAGGAGCAGGTCTATTTATGGCGATAATTACATTTTTTATATATTTTTTTAATATTGTTTTTATGATATATGTAGTCATGTCGCACAGCACTAATTGAAAACAATAGATGTTAAATGTGGGAAGGATTGTAGCGTTTGTTTATTTGCTGCCACCATTCCAGTTCAAATAGAATGGACGTCTACTAGAGCAGAAAGATGAAAAAAGCCATATGATTGGACATCTAGCATCGTCAATGGCAGCCAGTGAGTAAAAAACGGACATTTATATAAAAACATCAACGACCGTGCCCTTTATCCTCGTCAACTGCTGGGCCACCCCCTTCTCCCCTACAGAGAATTTCAGTTCCAGTCCAGTTCACACCTTACAACGGCTTAAAAGTATTTGACATCTCCAAACACAGAGCGTGCCCGGAGGAGCAGATGTGGCCGGGCCGGGACCACAGAGGCAGTTATTGTATCGGCCTTCTTGCTCCCTGCGGGGGGGTGGAGTGAGAGGGGGGCACTGACACCATGCCAGTGTCGCCGTTCTGATGCCCGCCCCCTCTTCGAACCAACGGCTAAACTTGACAAACACGCTCAACAGTGGGTGGCTTTGCGACACGCGCGTGTGCCGCTCAATTATATTAAAGTGCCTCATGTTAATAATATACTCTGATGTTGCTAATACCCCATTAAGCCTTTCTCTGAGCAATTAATCATCAGATTAAATTTGCACACTCGTAATTAGGACACAGCGGAGAATAAGCCATTTAATGAATTCTTTCCCTCATACTGGGCCGGACAAATATGTCTGCTTTGCAAATTTCCATGACAACAGAAGGAGGATGAGCGCCTGAAAAAAAAATTGAAACCAATTTAAACATGGTCTAACCTTCAAAATACTGCGGTGTCTTGAGGTATGAGTTTTATTTGTTCAGTGACCACACTTGTAACTCAAATCACTTTTTATTGAAATGAATGGAAACGCCATTAAGTCGTTCCAGCCTACCCTTTAAAAAACAAAAATTGTTGAAAATGTGCACTCAATATTGAGCTTCAACTTTGTTGGCTACTTTAACATACAGTAACGTCCTAAATAAATTAAGTTAAAAAAGCAATATTACTGTTTTTGTCAAACTGCACACTAATGTGTTACAGCATAGCAACATGCTGTAACCAGTGTTTAGCTTTAGCATTAAGCTAGCAGAATGTAAGTCTAACTGTGTTGTTCTTCTAAATACACATGGTGTAATTTTCTTTGATTTACATTTTGTATGACTGTAAACTTCAACTGGGAGTGGCATTAAACATCTTGAAGCGTCATTTTTGCTAAAATTCACTCACTCTATTTGCCCAACTCTTCCTTGTAGTGAAGTGAGTCACTGCCACCATTTAGTGCTTTTTTCACATAAAAAAAAGTTGCTGAATGACAGCTCGTATCTTCAAAAATTCACGAGACAACTCGCTTATATTTGCTGAATAGAACTGTTTTATATAAATGTAAAAATGTGGTTCACAGCAACCATTAGCACGATAAAAACTTCAGTTGATCCAAAATTGATGAGCTTCAGAGGTGCTCTGGATTTAAATGTGCACACATGGTTAGGCAGATGAAAGTAAATATACACAAAGTATGCATGAGTGCAACTCATTGACAAACTTGCTTGAGCAGTGTTTGTTTTAACTGTAAACCAATGTCAAATTAACACTTCGAGTTTGTAGTCTCTATGACTCTTTTAGTGTTTTTCCACATGTTAAAATCTTGTATGGAGTGATACATGTTTAGCATGGCTAACATCTACTGGACTGGTGTTTATGCTAGGCGAGTGCGGATGAGCTCTGATTAATTGGTTGGCTGATTGTATCTGATTTTTTTAACTTAAAAATAATCTTTGCTGTAAGGCTAAACAATGTCTAAAAGGTTGTAAAAGTGTCCTTTTAAAAAAGTTGTCACGTTCTGCCACGTCTGGTAATGGGTGGATCACTAAAATTGTAACCGATCTTGTCTGCCAATTGCTTCTAGAGAAGTAGTTCTTAACCTTGGTAAAGGTACCCAATCCCATGAGTTTCACACGTGCATTAACTGAACCCTTTGGAATTGGAAAAATCTCTTTTTTTTCCCCTCAAATTCAAAATCAATATATCTAAGCTAGCAAGCTAAACCCAAGTGAATTTCCATTCAAATTTCTTCTCATTTAGACAGCATGTTTTTAAACAGGCCAAAATTTATGTTTCTCTTCATGCTTGCAGCATCAACAGACAACTAAACCGAGGCTCGCCCAATTCTTAGAATTTTTTTCATTCATATTGGGAGGAATATATCTTATATTGTTCAACATTTGACCTGCTTGGTTGGATTAACCTTGACCGTGCAGTTTCTGTCATGTCTACATCTCAAATGATATCAAATTTAATGAAAAACCCTGCACAAAATGATCGCCAAATTTGTACACAAAGTCATTATGTTAAAGAAAAAAAAATCAGACAAATCCAATTAACAGTGTGAATTTACAACAAAAAATGTTGCCTTTTGATTTGCTTTTCACATTGGAAAATGAAATTAAGCTCTATTCATTTCACACTGGTTCTATTTTTGTTTTCATGTCGACATTCTCATTCTATCACAAATACCTCACATACCATTTTTATGGTGTAAAATGTGACGCAAATGTTGGGTTTTTAAAAAAATAAAAATAATTTTTTTATGTAAGCACAATGCATGTTACCAGTAGGTCTGTTGTACTTACATACCAAATGAGGGTCAACCTTCCACTTTGCAAACCGGCTTCTACTCCCATTAAATAGAGGACTAGCAGTTGAAAGAATTGGAATAAAGCCTGCAAATTGGGACTAACCAGTCCAAAACCTGGTCTAAAATGCCACTTTGCTTGGATTTAGTTAGCGTCCAAAAATAGGGCCTTGCATGCCTTAACCTTCACTGAACCCCTCTTAGACTGACTCACCAAACCCCTGGGGTCGATCGAACCCAAGTTAAGAACCACTGTTCTAGAGTCAGGTAGCCACGTTAGCCTGCTATAATTCAATCGTAGACATTCAAGGTCATTAATATGAGCATATAAGTGCGCTTGTAGGGTATTTTCATACTTTGCGACCTAAACATAATGTTTACGATTTTAACTTCTGCTGCTCTTTACTACAGTATATTAATTTTAAAAGGAGTGGAATTTGTATTGGCGTTCCATATACTGTAGTCACTGATAATTTTTTTTGCTGCTCGTATATGGCCTTGTTATTCTTGTCTTTTTCTTATGTTTATTGAAAGCTCATATATGGCTCACACTCAAACTTTTATTTCAAGCTTAAAAGGTATTAAAGCAACATTTTGCAACTTTTCAGTTTGGTCAATTTTAGCAATGCTGGTGGACAAAAGCGGTAGTGTTTTGCCTTAAGGAAGACTGCGTTTCCCATGAGGACCAGCGCTGCGTTTCCCATGAGGATCAGCGCACACTCGAACAGTGTCGTAAAATAATCAATTAATCAAAAATCAATCTCCCGGTCGCCTGCAGATGGACTAAACAACATTTCTGTTTCCAGCAAGTGTGTGAAGAATGAATAGTAATAAGGTAATGAATCCAGTTGTGGCTAAACAATAGCATATGACGGTTAGCTACTCTGTGGCCTAGTGTGGCGAAGCTGAATGTGACGCCAGCGAGTGAAAGCGTGGCCAATGTTTATTCTTGAGTGTCCTTTCATCCTTTTTTTTCCTCGTCCGACAAAGCTTTTTGTTTGCTCTGCCATCTTTGCGGCATTTGCGCAAAAGTGTTCGCATCGAGTTCAGTCTTTATAATGAATGGGGAAAGTGGGAAGTGACATATGCCGTAAAGCAGTCAGCACATTTGTAATTTTTTTGTGTGTGCCAGGGTTTCTGCTACCCTCCTCAAAGTTAATTAGTGCTGGTGAAAGCGATACAGACCCCCTCAAGACATAAAAGCGGTGTCATTCAACTAGTTGTCAGTCGACATATTATCACAAATGTTATGAAAATATCTTATAAAGGTTGAAAAGTTACCTAGTGTTTGTTTAAGGATGCAAAAAAAAAAAAAAAAAAAATATATATATATATATATATATATTTCCTTAAACATTGTGATTCTTTTTTTTAAAGTAAAACAATGCTACCTTTGAGTTTTTTTGTGAAAGAAATTATATAATTGAGTCATTTTGAAAGTTTTTAACTTTCCAATTTTGGAGGTGGGGAACTACCGCATGTACAGTTAAAATAAGAGTCTTGTTTCACAGGTAACATTCAGTGTTTTACAATAAATCAAGACTGATTTAAATACTGAATGTGTGTGCACTTTCTTTATGAAAAAAAATGGAGTCAGGAAAATTTCAAGATCAGCAGGTCAGGATGTTGAAAAATCAGTGATTGGCCAGAAAATAGTGATCTGTGCACCCATGGCAGTGAGTGTTTTGGTACTAAAAAAGAGGTGTGTTTATTATGTATTCTTTAAGTTAATCAACTGATTAATTTAAAATCAATAATAACTTTTTTCCAGCCATATAATGAAATAGCATTAAAAACTGCGGTTTATTAATAATTACTTTATCTGTAGTATGTTGTTGACATTACAGGAATACATGCATTACAGTATTTGCGCAACCTGGAGTTTCCAGCTTTCTAATTTGGGCCCTGAGTTTTTGGAACGCTCTTGTGTACTTACCAAAAGCCAAAGGGCGGCTGAGGAGAAGTTGACTTCCCTCCCCTCGTGTGACCTTTGTGCCTTCCACCACCTTTAAACGAAAACTTGAAGCTTGCATAGTCTGTGGCGAGGGAGGCAAATCTGCAGATTTTCATGCCTCAATTTCTTTAATTCTACTCTCCTAAACGCATCAAAAGTCCAAATGAGTTTCATCGGGGCGGGTGGCCTGATCAAACAAGCCACTTTGCGTAAATGAGCCATGATAATTGTATGCTTCAAACTAGCTGACAGATGCGGGAGTTTTAAAGTTCACAGATTTGTGTCAGTACAACACAGTAATGTCCTAGAATGGCCTTTTTTTTTTTTTTTTTTCAAATTTACCAAATGACAACATTGCTGGTATGATTTCACTTTTGCTGTTACTTTTAGCTTCTTATATAGACAGATTATTCAGGAAAATCTTAGGTTAAACATGTTCCTATGTTTAAATTTTTTTGCCCACATCTAATGTGAAATAGTGTTAAACTGTTACTTGGGTTTGTCAGGTGACGAAACACTTGAGGACTTCTCAGGTTCAAAGCTGTGACATTCAACCTTATAATTGTTCAGAGTCCAGCAGAGTTGTTACATAACTTAGTTGGGATTATATAACTGATCATCTAACATGTAAGGAGGCCATATCCCACAGTGATAAAAATGTCACCCAGTGGAACGGTAAACAGAACATTTGTAACCAAAGTAAATAGGCATTTGGGAATGCTTTTAGTTGGAGAAAATCCGATTTTGAATTTGCACAGACACACTCTAAACTTGTTGTACTTCACCCTTTTTAGAACATTTATTTAACTCATTGGCTGCCATTGACGGTGTTAGATGTCTGCGGGACTGAAAGATGACCATTCACGACCAGTCCGCCCAGTGTAAAGGAATTGGACGTCAATGTCAGGCAATGAGTTAAATATTATGGAATAATAATAATAATAATAAAAAAAATATTTTTTTTGTTTTTTTAAATCAACTTTAGAGTGTTATTAGAGGTGATGACTGGATTGTATTTCTATTTTTTAAATGTATTTAAATCGATTTTGTTTTTATTAGCAATTTATTAATATATAATTTTATTTATTCATTAAAAAAAAAAAAAATACAATAGTGAATAACCCATTACAATAGGCAATTATTTTTCATTCATCATATGCAGTTGAACTTCGTTTATTTTATTTTTTTTACCTGAAATAATTCTACAATATAACCAGCACACGCTAATTTAATTAATAACACATTTTCAAACAGTAATGACCCTTCCCCCAAATAAATGGAGAACACTCAATGAATTAACTCAGAGGAACTATTTTAAAATGCTCAACAATGCATTTAAGACATGTGAGACATTGGCTTTTGCCAATAACAAACAGAAACACCAACAACAAAATCCCGATCAATTATTTTTTTACACAAGTATAACAAAACTTATAATGGCTATAAAATTCTCAAATTTTACGCTAGATGCACAAAAGTTCACCAAATGCAGGGATAATCACCTATATTTTCAGGATCAATAGCAATACAGGTATTTAACATATCATTTAAGTTTCTGCCCAAAATAGTAACTTAATTTTTTTAAAATTTCGTGCAAGGTGGTAAAGTTGAAGAAAACATGCAAAATCATCCTAATTTTACCCAATAGAAGCAAAATTTTCATTTTTCTATATACAATCACAACTTATTTAGGTTCAATTCCGATGTTACTATTGCCTCAGCACGGAGGCACGTCTTGCCAGCTATCTGGCCCTCGTTGTTTTTAGATTGAAATGTTATATGAGATAAATCACGTAAAAGGCGAATTTTTTTCTGTAAGGACGTAGAAATTTCTAAATTACTACTTTTTTGCCAAAAAACGGGCAGTTCACCAATAATTACCTGATCATTTGAATGTAACCATACGCTACTGTGTATGGATGGATCTAGATTTTTGGTTAAAAGCAAAAAAAAAAAAAAAAAAGTCAAAAAAAAAGGGGGCAGTTAATGCCAGTTATCATTCATTGTGCGTAAATATTTCGAGCTAAAATTACGCTGTCGTGTAAATCCAACGTGCAGCCATCACAAAAAAAAGAGTTTTTCAATTTGAAAATTCTTGTAAATAAATGCGTACATCATGCGTGAACATAGAACAGTCTAGATTCTTGGTTAAAAGCAAAAAAAAAACAGGCCGTTATCATTACGGGTGTAACGGTACACAAAAATCTCTGTTCGGTACGTACCTCGGTTTTGAGGTCACGGTTCGGTTCATTTTTGGTACAGTAAGATAACAAAATGCAGAATATAAATGTGCTAGTTGTTTATTACACACTCTTGTGCTTTCAACAATAGGAACATTAGCCTATACAAAGCTAGAATTCTGCTCAAAAAGTAGCAGGTATTTAAAGATAATCCAACAACAATTTGCCTTTCAGACCCTGCGTATGGTCAGCTTTCTTTCTGAAAGAAAGAAGAAAAAAGAAGTCCTGTGCTAAAGAGAAAAGCAATCCCAATGACATAGATTTTAACATGTATTTTACAAATGAAATGCCTCAATGAATCATTTTTTTTCTTCTTATGAACGGTTTTCAAAAGCTTTATTATTATTATTATTATTATTATTTATTACCAAGTTAAAGCGCCACAAAGAAATTAATAAATTTAATTGTGTAAGCAGGATCTGTGTATTATTCTTATTATTTAATTACAGGTGTTTTAGCTCATTTCAATTAATTTTATTAAAATGGGCTATTATTTATTTTGTTATGTGTTTATATTTTACAAATGTGATGTAGCCTTCATTTATGTTGTATATTTTATGTTGTATAATTTTAGTTCCTATGTGAATATTAGTTCCTACTTGTTTTGTTGTGGTAGGAGGGTTTTGTATTGAACACGGGGCCGTGTTGGTTATTATTATAGCAGAGAAGACAGCAGTAAATCAACAAAGACAAGTCAACTGTGCCCCGATCGACGACTCAAGAGATCTGATGGACTCAAAAAGTGGGTTACGATTGCATATTAGTTTGAAAACCGACCGGATCAACCATATTTTTACACGAGTGACTTCCGGTCTGCCTGATCCTAGCTAACGGTAGCAGTATTGACGCAGGAGGGTCGCGTCTCGCGTCAAATAATAAACTCTGCCGTTTTTTTCGCGTGCGTTGTGTTGAGCCGCTTCTGGGACGCACCTAAAACGCGGCTGCACTGTGACTGGTGTGCGTTGGCTAATTGACTTTAACACCCGCGTTTCACTGCGTTCTCGCGGCGGCCACGTTGTCACGCCATTGATTTTTCTGGGTTATACTGTCCTACCGTGTTGGTCTTAATTATAGTAGAGAAGACGGAGTAAATATAATCCACACAAAGAAACTGTAAACCGATCGACTCACAGCCTTGAAAAGTAAGGGTTGCATTACGTCAGAAACTTGTTTGGTACGCCTCCGTTCCGAACCGAGCACCACGTACCGAAACGGTTCAATACAAATACATGTACCGTTACACCCTTATGCATGCAGACAATACAATGCAACAATGCATACAGAAATTTTTCAAAGACTCAAATAGGTCCCACTAAACTGCTTAACACTTTATAGTGCACTTATTTAAGTCATTGGCTGCCATTGACAGCGGTAGACGTGAGATTCATTTTGACTGGGAGGAATGATTGCTGCCAGTCCTCTCTGATTTAATGAACTGGACGTCTAGTATTGTCAGTGGCAGGCAATAAGTTGAATAATATGGTTGGAGGGGGTTCTTTAGATAAAACATACAACTAGGGGAGCATTTGCGAAATTCCTTTCATGACCTTTGTGACCTTTGACCTCATTACCCCAAAATTTCATCAACTCTTCCGTTTCATATTACAAGCCTACCGTGCAAATATATACAGGTAGTCCCAAGGTTACCTGATCGACTCACAGCCTCGAAAAGTAAAGGTTACATTACGTCAGAAACCCGTTCAGTACGCCTCCGTTCCGAACCGAGCACCACGTACCGAAACGGTTCAATACAAAAACATGTACCGTTACACTCTTAGTTATCATTCACTGTACGTAAATATTTCGACCTAAAGTTACGCAAATTTTTTCCATGCATTTCAAATTTCATGTGTTTCAAAGTGCATGCATGGGGCTATATTATATAATAATTAAAGACGTAATGCCGATCGATCAGGTCCGATCACGTCATTTTCAAAGTATCGGAATCGGAAAAAAAATATCGGACATGCCTTTTTTTAATATATAAATATATTTTATTTAAATCGCTTTGTAATTGTATTTAACGTTACAGACAAAATGTCTTACACTCATCCAGAGTAGTACTTAAAGTAGGGCTATCAAATTTATTGCATTAATGGCGGTAAATTTTTTTTTTTTTTTATTAATCACGTTAAATAATTAACACATGCGCTGCACGACCCACTCACGCATTGTCGCGTACAATCTATAAAGGTGCCGTTTTACCTATATATAGAGCTAAAAGGCGGCGTATAATGAGTAGAGAGAATTTTGACAGCCTTTGGAGACTTTTTTTATTTGGCTAAAGCCTTACAATCCCTCTCTCAGCAATTAAAAATATCGTGAGAGACAATGTGGGGAAGAAAGGTAGTAGTTGATCATTTTCTTAACACCCCATATTCTTTCCCAACGCAGAGAAGATATATCAATTGGTGCCCCTACGCACAGTCATGGTTGCACTTCCCATCATGCATTTGGGCAGAACAATGGGTGCAGTATCATTTACTGAAAGCTCAACAAATACAGTAGATGGCAATATTTAGTCACAATATACAAAGTCACATTTATCCTTTAAGAATTACAAGTCTTTCTATCCGTGGATCCCTCTCACAGAAAGAATGTTAATAATGTAAATGCCATCTGGAGGATTTATTGTAATAATAGACAAATACAGTACTTATGTACTGTATGTTGAATGTATATATTCGTCCGAGTTTTATTCATTTTTTTTCTTAATGCATTGCCAAAATGTATATGATCGGGAAAAATTATCGGGAATGATTGGAATTGAATCGGGAGCAAAAAAAAAAAGCAATCGGATCGGGAAATATCGGGATCGGCAGATACTCAAACTAAAACGATCGGGATCAGATCGGGAGCAAAAAAACATGATCAGAACAACCCTAATAATAATTGCCTTAAATCCTCGACCAAATCACTCGAGACACTCCTGCCTGCTTGTATGCAGTAAAACTTTTGTCCTTTTCCCACCTAAATCCGGCATTTGAACGCAGCATGTGTTTGAGTTTATCATAGTGGAAGCCAAATGCTCTGCCTGGGTCGGCCCCCAACGGGAAGGCATTGAGCAATGTTTGTGGGAGGTGTTTTGTGTAATGATGGTGAAGTCGAGCTCAACAAGTGTTCTATACAAGGTAAACAAAAAAGTGTGGGGGTGGGGGGGGGGGTCTTCTATTTCATGGAAATGCGTTAGTTTTACACTGAATTGAAATGCACGAAAGGGTTAAACTTGTGATCCAAAAATAAAACTCATTGGCTTTCTCCTTCGGGACTTTGGCACTGGGACCTTATGGGTTAAATGACATATGGTTATGAAGCTTGAGAGGGAAGCTGTGAATAAAACGGGGGCGACCTCTAAACTGTCTGACCTGAGTGACATTGATTAGAATGAGAATGTGAAGTGTGCACGGTGGCGTATAGATGGATGTGGGGGTGAATGTAACGGTTAAGGGTGGGGGAGGCTTGTACTGCTGCCTTGTATCGAAATTGAGGGACATGGTGGCACTATTGCAATGTGAAAAAAAAGCTGTGCGAGGACAGATTCTGTCTTTTCCATTTCTGCAACTTGTTGCTTCTAATTGTGGTCTTGGCGGCTGCTTTGAATGTCTCTCAAAGCACTACGTCCTGAGGACAAATCCCGTCTCTTGCTTCTGTGCATTTTGATGCTTTAATGGCTCTTAATTAGCCCGAATCCCAAAGCAGACATATGCGGGGACGCCTGCTTTACCACTTTGTGAACGTCCAGACAGAAATAGGTCAGAATTAATGGTCAGCTGTGTGTCTCAAGTGTCCGTGGCCTTGCTTTTGAGTTTTGTGTTGACATGGGTGGGCCATACTGGTGAAGCAGAGGGTGATGGGGGTAGGGTGAATGGCATGCGTTGGGTTTCAGAAGAGGAGGTGGGTGCGGGGGGGAGTCACGAGAGGAGTCGCTCATTGGTTGGCCGCGCCAAAAAAATGCTTATGGCTTTGCTGCATGACTGGGCATTTGTGACAGCCATAGTCCTGCCCGCCACATCTGCCAGGGGCACTGAGCCCTGAGCCAGTCAGCTTATAATCAATCACTTACGAGCGATAGCTACACAGGCGGCCTGACATTTGTTTTCCTTGAGTCCAGCAGTTAAAAAACGCCTGTGCCGCTTGCCCTCAGGTGGTTTTGGCTGTGACAGCAAATATACAAAGGAGATGCGACAGAAAGGGAGGTGGGGAAAAGAGCTGGAGTGCTACTTGGTGCTAGCTAGCTAGCCATTAGTTGGTACAAATTCACACTTGCATATAAACGATGGATGATAATTATTGGTTGTTTCCAGAATCTGGGACATTCTATCAACAAATATGCTCAGTTTTGAGGACAAAAGACAGCTGCGGGTGGCATAGCCGAGCGCTCAGCCCGCTGTGTTGTAAAGGACATATTACCTGTTCGGTAATGGCTTTTCTCAGTTTTTTCAGTTTCCTTTTACTGGAAAGTAGGTTTTGGGGTCATTTTATGTAACATCCCTATCAGAGATATCCTGCGCCATGCCAGCTTTTCTGTTTTCATGCAAACATGACAGCGTGTGATAAACGAGCATATCAGACAAGTTAAAAAAAAGAAATAAAACAAAAACTGTCAGCCATTGTTTTGTTTTGCCTTTCAGACAGGCTCCTCCCATTAATGGCAAAAGGTCACTATCCTTGACCTGGGAGGTTTTATGGCGACGCTAGGATTACAGATGAGGTTGCGTGAAAAAGCAACAGCTAACGTCTCAGGACTAGTAAAATAAATTAGTCGAGTTAATCCAATGTTTTTCTGCACTCAAATGACTTTGAATGAGAGCAGGCTACATCTGGGATTGATCAGGCGCACTTATTTCAAAACAAACTGGCCATGCCAGCATATACTGAAGGCATTTTGGACCACACTGGAAAACTTTTACACGTAGAAACTACGGCTGTCAAACGATTTAATCGTGTTAATCACAGCTTAAAAATTAATTAATCGTAATTAATTGAAATTCAAACCCTCTCTAAAATATGCCATATTTTTCTGTAAATTATTGTTGGAATGGAAAGATAAGACACAAGACGTATATATACTTGCAATATACTGTAACTGTACTTGTTTATTATAACAATAAATCCACAAGATGGCATTAACATTATTAACATTCTTTCTGGTAAAGGGATCCACGGATAGAAAGACTTGTAGTTCTTAAACGATAAATGTTAGTACAAGTTATAGTCATTTTATATTAAAACCCGTCTTAATGTTTTCGTTTGAATAAAATTTGTAAAAAATTGTCCCTCGACTGACGCCGTAGTTCCCCTTTTACTGGTCCATCTATTGTACTTCACAGTCATTTGAGTGCTGGCTTCACAAGGTACGAGACCTCTGATAGTTTGTATATTGTGACTAAATATTGCCATCCAGTGTATTTGTTGAGCTAAACGAAATGTTTGAATAGAGTTTGACCAAAGTCTGAGTAAGTTTTATGTGTATTTTGCATAGCTATTTTGATTGGGAATGCCAGTTCTCTTTGCATTGTTGTTTAACTGTGTGAGAATAGGGCCTCATTAATACAGATTGAAGCGCTTTTTCTTTTCTTTTTTTGAGAGAGATAGGAATATTATTTTTGTTGTGCTTTCACTAAATGATACTTATGTTTGTTGTAGTGCTGTAAAGATTAATCGATCAACTCGAGTATTCTGATCAGATAAAAAGATTAGAATACATTTTGCTGCTTTGAGTATTTGTTTAATTAAAATGGCATTGTAATGGTTTGTTTTGAAAGTGTTTGCATTTAGTTTTATTGATTTGGGCGGATACACTGCCCCCTATTCTGCCTCATTCCACATTGCTGAATCCAGCTGCTCCCTGTTCAGACCAACAAGTTTTTGTTTGAGCTAATGTTTTTTTAAATGCATTTGTAAAGTAGTTTATAAGTATATTTTGCCATTTTTTTGTGGGAATATGTGTCTGAAACATTTGTTAAGAGCATTGTAAAAAATATAAATTAAAAAAATAAAAAAGTCAGCGTTTTATAGCATTTAAGCTAGCTGATTTTTGCTATGTAAGTTAGCCAACTGTTCTTTTGTTGTACATAGATCCTCATTTTTTTTTCATATCGTTTTAGCCTCAGCTCAGCTATTTTAATTTTTTATGTTCCTTATCTGAATACTCGATTAATTATTTGAACAAACTAGTTTATCGATTAATCGACTACTAAAATAATCCATGTTTGTTGTGAAGGAGTTGCCAAAGCTTATGCCAATAAACGGCGCGGTCCAATGAACGCCTGTGTCCACTCGCCTTTCTTTGCCTCTTAGCTCTCAATGTGCAAAAAAATCAAATATATATATATATATATATATCAAATATAAAAAATATCAAATGTTTCACTATAGCAGATCTTTTTTTTTTCTCATGATCCTCTTTTTTTTGTCTCGCATAGTATATTAAGATACCGACTTCGGAATCTCCCGATGGATTCAGAGTCTTCTCCTTCTATCTGTCCTGCGACAGCAAAGACAAACCTCAGTCCAGCTTCGACTGCATTCATCAGTTTGTTTCAGGGTAAGTTTCAAGTCTCATCATTTCATAGAATTACTTAAAGCCCCTGCTTGTCAGTAAACTATTTCTGGAGAAAATACAACATGATAAAGCACTCAATCTTTGATTATATGAAAATATTGCTTGCAACTAATGCTAGTAGCCAACACCACTGAATAAAAATTACTAATCTCTTTCCAATTGAAATCTTTAGAATGTTGATGTCACACATAATGGTTTGAACTTTTTACTTCCTTGCACATTCAAATTCACAGAATTGGTGTTTTCCATGAAATACATCCAAGAAGTTCAGGACATAGTGATTTACTGTGCCCTTCATCTTGATCGCAATGATAAGATGCAATTCTGATATTATATAAGTGCAGATAGAGGTGCCATTATAATTTCAATTAGTCCAATGGTAAAAGATACAAATGTAGATAGTGTGGGCTTAGTAACGCAAATGATTTGACTAAACTGGTTCTTTCCTTTAAATAAGTGAGAGACAGGTGTGTTGATACTGTGTTCTTAAAGGGACCCTTGATCTCAAAGACAAGTAATTCTTAAAAAATAAATGTTAGTGTGAGTTATAATTAGGGTTGTTCCGATCATGTTTTTTTGCTCCTGATCCGATCCCGATCGTTTTAGTTTGAGTATCTGCCGATCGCGATATTTCCCGATCCGATTGCTTTTTTTTGCTCCCGATTCAATTCCAATCATTCCCGATAATTTGTCCCGATCATATACATTTTGGCAATGCATTTAGAAAAAAATGAATAAAACACCGACGAATATATACATTCAACATACAGTACATAAGTACTGTATTTGTTAAGTACTGTATTTGTTTATTATGACAATAAATCCGCAAGATGGCATTTACATTATTGACATTCTTTCTGTGAGAGGGATCCACGGATAGAAAGACTTGTAATTCATAAAGGATAAATGTGACTTTGTATATTGTGACTAAATATTGCCATCTAGTGTATTTGTTGAGCTTTCAGTAAATGATACTGTAGCCATTTAACTGTTCTGCCCAAATGCATGATGGGAAGTGCAATCGTGACCGTGCGTAGTGGTACCAAATGATATAACTTCTCTGCGTCGGGAAATAACAAAGGGTGTTAAGAAAAAGTTCGACTACTACCTTACTTCCCCACATTGCGTCCCACGATATTTCTAATCGTTGGAAGAGGGATTGTAAAGCTAAAGCCAATTAAAAAAAGTCTCCAAAGGCTGACAAAATTCACTCTACTTATTTTACGCTGCCTTTTAGCTCTATATATAGGTATAACGGCGCCATTAAAGATTGAACGCGACCTTGCGTGAGTGGGTCGTGCAGCGCATGCGTTAATTGCGTTAAATATTTTAACTTGATAAATTTTTTACAAATGAATTACCGCCATTAACGGGATAAATTTGATAACCCTACTTTAAGCCTAAACTAAAGACTCTGGATAAGTGTAACACATTATGTCTGTAACGTTGAATACAATTAGAAAACGATTCAATTAAAAAATATATATACGTATATAGTTATACAGTCTGACCTCTACATACGATCGCTTCGACACACGAACTTTTCGACATCCGACGTAAAATTTGACTCGCCATTTGTTTCTACATCCGACGACATGCTTGAAATACGACGACAATGGCAGCACCGCAGACGAATGCACGGCGGATTTTCTTGTGCGACAAATCAACTCTGGTTTCAGAAAAGGTTGGTACAGGTGGTGAAACAAGGAAAAAGTTGACGCTTACCTTCTAAATGAAGATGCAAATGACAGAAAAATATGAGCGTAGGGTGGGCATCCGTGAAATGGCTCAACAATACATCTCCACGGTCCTCCTCCGATCATCGTTCGCCAGTCTTTATAAGTTAAGCTGACAATTCTTATTGTGGTAACATCTCCAGAGAAATCGCCAACTTCGCCACGTTTTTATCATTTATTTCACAACTTATTCAAAACAAAAACACCTTCTGTCTGCCGCAATTGACAGGCATTTTCCCAAACCTTTCTGCTCTTCTTGTCAATAGGAAATCTGTGGAGACTCACATCACACCATTTTACTTAGCGATTTTAGGCAGCAGTACACAATTTGAAACGTCCCAATTACGTCATCACTCAGAGCCCGCAAAACATGGCGCCAACTATCGGTCAAAATATTTACTAAATATTAGAAAATATTGCCATTGATTTCACATTTTATGTGTTTTCTAACAACATATTTTAGTACAAGAGGACAATTGTGGTTTATTAGAGCCTACATGTGTTTAAGATCGAGGATCCCTTTAAGTCTTCTGAAGTGCAGTAACATATTTTATATAGTATATAACATACATTATATAGTATTATATTACATAGTATATAGTATTAACATTCATTAACAAGTTTTAGGCAATACTTAAATGCCTGAGTAATATGAACTTGAAATAGTAAGTGGTGTGAACTTGAAAATGTATTGTGATGTGAACTTCGCCCTGGACTCACTGCCAATGCCTTCAAAAGAGTGTGTTGGCAAGACGACAAGTCAGCCAGGCTGTTTCGCTCAGTTGTCTATGAGTTGCACTGTCATTGAGATAACACTGGTTTGAATCTTGCTGAGATTCATTTATTGCATATTTCCTGTATTTAAACTAAAAATTAAAATTAATTTTGATTTCAGACTACTTCATTGAAGTCCATGTTACTTAAAATTTTGAGTTGAGTTTACTTGATACTTTTACTTAAAACTAGCGCTATGGCCCGGTGTTGCTCAGGTTTGTGTAAGGTGAATGCAATATAACCGAATCGCAGATAAAACATAGTGATCCCTCGTTCACCATTAATGGAAACCAGAACATGCTGCGCTAAATTAAAAACTGCAAAGTAGCACACAAAAAAAATGTGTGTGTTGAATGTATTTATTCAGATTTAGCATTGGAAAGATATACATACAGTGGGGCAAATAGGTATTTAGTCAACCACTAATTGTGCAAGTTCTCCCACTTGAAAATATTAGAGAGGCCTGTAATTGTCAACATGGGTAAACTTCAACCATGAGAGACAGAATGTGAAAAAAAAAACATAATCACATTGTTTAATTTTTAAAGACTTTATTTGCAAATAATGGTGGAAAATAAGTATTTGGTCTATACCAAAAGTTCATCTCAATACCTTGTTATGTACCTTTTTCTGTAACTCTTCGCAAGCTTTTCACACACTGTTGCTGGTATTTTGGCCCATTCATCCATGCAGATCTCCTCTAGAGCAGTGATGTTTTGCAGCTGTTGTTGGGCAACACGGACTTTCAACTCCCTCCCCACCCCGTGGCGTCAAAATGATAACAAGAACAGGGAGCAAAAATCCCAGAACCACATGGGGGGACCTAGTTAATGACCTACAGAGAGCTGGGACCACAGTAACAAAGGCAACTATCAGTAACACAATGCGCCGCCAGGGACTCAAATCCTGCACTGCGAGTCGTGTCCCCCTGCTGAAGAAAGTACACGTCCAGGCCCGTCTGCGGTTCGCTAGAGAGCATTTGGATGATCCAGAAGAGGACTGGGAGAATATGTTATGGTCAGATGAAACCAAAATTCAACTTTTTGGTAGAAACACAGGTTCTCTTGTTTGGAGGAAAAAGAATACTGAATTGCACCATACCCACTGTGAAGCATGAGGGTGGAAACATCATGCTTTGGGGCTGTTTTTTTGCAAAGGTACCAGGACGACTGATCTGTGTAAAGGAAAGAATGAATGGGCCCCTGTATCGTGAGATTTTGAGTGGAAATCTCCTTTCATCAGCAAGGGCATTGAAGATGACACGTGGCTGGGTCTTTCAGAATGACAATGATCCCAAACACACAGCTAGGGCAACAAAGGAGTGGCTCCATAAGAAGTATTTCAAGGTCCAGGAGTGGCCTAGCCAGTCTCCAGGTCTCAACCCCATAGAAAATCTGCGGAGGGAGTTGAAAGTCCGTGTTGCCCAACGACAGCCCCAAAACATCACTGCCTTAGAGGAGATCTGCATTGAGTAATGGGCCAAAATACCAGCAACAGTGTGTGAAAAGCTTGTGAAGAGTTACAGAAAATGTTTGGCCTTTGTTATTGCCAACAAAGTGTACATAACAAAGTATTGAGATGAACTTTTGGTATTGAGCAAATACTTATTTTCCACCACGAGTTGCAAATAAATTCTTTAAAAATCAAACAATGTGATTTTTCCCCACATTCTGTCTCTCATGGTTGAGGTTTACCCATGTTGACAATTACAGGCCTCTCTAATATTTGAACTTGCCCAATTAGTGGTTGACTAAATACTTATTTGCCCCACTGTATAAGAAATGTTTTTTTCACTTTTTTCCCCAAAGTATCATGAAAAAAATGTGTATATATGTTTTCATTAATATTTTTTTAAGCACTTCAAATGTAATAATTATGAGTTTTAAACATGTTACTGTCCCACCGAATTACTTTTAAACAAGAATAAAGTATTAGTAGAAAACTGCTTGGCTTTATTAAATGCTTCTCTGAGTGAGTCTACTCAAATCCGCTTGAAGGCGCTAACTTACACACAATGAGTTGCCACAGCAACTGTTTAACAAGTTAAACTATGACTGACGCATGCGGTGCTTCAGAAGTTTGCGAATTTGGCAATATCAAACACATTTTTCTGTCAATCATCGTTAACTTTAATAAACAACTCCAGTGCACGTGCACTGCCTGCCTGACGAACCAGGAGCAGGGAGAAGGAGGGAGGGTGTAGGAGACTGCACGATCGGCTTGGGACAGCTCATCTGTATTTTTTTTTTAACTGAAAAAAAATCTGCAATGGACTGAGGGCGCGAAGTAGCGAAGGATTACTGTAAACTCGTAATAGTAAAAGAACACAATAAAGAGGTTAATGCGCAATCACTTTTCCATCACTCCATCATAATATCAGGCCGAAATGACACCTTTTGTCATATTTCGGATTTTATTAAAATTATCTTTTCAATCAAGTGTCTTGTTGAGGAGTACTCAAAGCCATAATGTATCATTACAGCACATTTAATTTTGTACAGGAAGCAGTCAAGTTTGAAAGCCAATTGAGAGATTCGTCCTTTGCCCAAAAGATGGTGCTGTCGCCTCCACAATCAGGTCACATTTTCAATGCTAATTTTTGGAGTTTCGAACTGATTTTTCCGCACTAGATGGAGGCCTACAGGGATCAAACCCATCTAAGAACACTCCCAGAAACTAGGACAGTCAAACCATTAAAATTTTTAATCGAGTTAATCATAGCTTAAAAATTAATTAATCGAAAGTAATTGCTATTCAAACCGTCTCTAAAATATGCCATATTTTTCTGTAAATTATTGTTGGAATGGAAAGATAAGACACAAAATGGATATATACATTCAAATTACTATACATAAGTACTGTATTTGTTTATTATAACAATAAATCCACAAGATGGCATTAACATTATTAACATTCTTTCTGTTAAAGGGATAGAAAGACTTGTAGTTCTTAAAAGATAAATGTTAGCACAAGTTAAAGTAATTTTATATTAAAACCCCTCTTAATGTTTTCGTTTTAATAAAATTTGTAAAATTTTCAATCAAAAAATAAACTAGTAGTTCGCCATTGTTGACATCGCCGAGCGGTGACGTCACATCGGCTCCCTGCCGTTCTTTCACTATGTCTTTAACTACATAAGGTAGTGATTGAAATACACCACAAGGTGTCAATGGAGAGTTTTAAATTACTTAGAAATCAAACCAATGAGTGTGTTTTGTCCCTCAACTGACACAGTAGTTCCCTGTTTACTGGTCCATCATTGTACTTCACGGTCATTTGAGTGCTGGCTTCACAATGTACGAAACCTCTGATAGTTTGTATACTGTGACTAAATATTGCAATCCAGTGTATTTGTAAATGTTTGAATAGAGTTTGACTAAAGTCTGAGTACGTTTTATGTGTATTTTGAATAGCTATTTTGATTGGGAATGCCAGTTCTCTTTGCATTGTTGTTTAACTGTGATTGAATAGGGCCTCATTAATACAGATTGAAGCACTTTTCTTTTTGTGAACATAATTTTTTTTGAGAGAGAGATAGGGATATTATTTTTGTTGTGCTTTTACCAAATGCTACTTATGTTTGTTGTGAAGGAGTTGCCGAAGCTTATGCCAATAAACGGCGCGGTCCAATGAACGCCTTTCTCTGCCTCTTAGCTCTCAACGCGCAAAAAACGATGTCATTGTAATGTGTTTCAGACAATCATTCTGCGCATGCGTTAAATGTGTCAAATATTTTAACGTGATTAATTGATAAAAATTAATTACCGCCCGTTAACGCGATAAATTTGACAGGACTACCAGAAACATAAATTAAAATACGCCCAGCCGTTTCGGAGTCCATAAAACACGACCATACAGACGGCCAGCAGACAAACTCGCCTTAATGGATATTAAATTCAATTTACTCAATATACTGTAAATTACTTCAAATGTTGGTGATAACTTTGTGTTTTCCATCAAAACCTGAAAATTTGGGTGATATAAGGTGATCTAAAATTTCAATTTTTTTTCTTCAATTTTTTTTTTTACAGTGTAGCCTACAGTATATATACCAGTGGTTCTTAACCTTGCTAAAGGTATCGAACACCACGCGTTTCACAGGTGCATTCACCGAAAGCTTTGGAATTTCATAATAAAGCCATTTTATTACTAACCGAGCAAGCTAACATCTAAGTGAATTCCTGTTCAAATTTCTTACAGATTTCGAATTTACTCCAAATAATTTTGCCTATTGATTTTCACGTTGGAAAATGAAACTCATTTCCCTTCACACTGTTCCATTTTTTGTTTTCATTTCTACATTCTCATTTTATCGTCACATCCTTGCTTCACATACTATTTTCATGGCATTCAAATTGAAGCAAATGTTTTTTTAAATTATCCACACAGTTCACATTGTCTGTAGGTCTGTTACACTTCCTCATACCAAGTGCCAGACAACCTTCCACTGAGCAAACTGACTTCTCCCATTAGATGGAGGGCAAGCAGTTGAAAGAAATGAAATATAGTCTGTAAATTGAGGGCAAACCAGTCCAAAACCTGCTCTAAAATGCCACTTTGCTTAGATTTAGTCAGCGTACAAAATAGGGCTCTGCGTTTCTTAACCTTCACCGAACCCTTGAGGCTTACTCACCGAACCCCTGGGGTTCGATCGAACCACTGATATATGCATTTGTTCTATGACAGAGAGGGCAAGGACCAGCTGGAAGGCCAGGGCAGCATCCAGGACAAGATCACAGTTTGCGCCACAGATGACTCCTACCAGGCAACACGAGAACGCATGTCCCAAGTGGAGAAGGACATCTGGAGTCGCTCTGCTATCGAGATTAAACCAGGGCCAAGTAAGTAATGCTTTTTACACAATGCAGCTGATACTTTGGGAAAAATAGCACTGTGAATAAAGGGTAATATCAGTTGAATATTCCTAGAAAGCTTCCCAACTAATGCTTCTTAGTATTCCATCATCCCAATAAATACCACATGTCGCAGAAGCCTATCACATAGTTGATCAAAGTGTTGCTTTCAAGTCATTCTTTCCTCTTTGTCAGATTGTTGCTTGAATTTTGACCAGATTGCCCAGCCTGCCCACACAATTACATGCTTTAGCCGATCGGGTCTCGCACTGATCAGAATTTGGCTAAAAATGTAATTTCAGTAACCCAGATTTAATCCCCCTGATGAAATATCGGGAACTTCAAAGTATCTTCTTAGAAGGGAGAAGAGGCTGTAATTAACTGACGAGAATCGGGGAAATGAAACACTGATCATCCTTTTAGCTGTAACGCGTAATATATAATAAATGACTACATGCTGTGTGGAGCGTGCCTGTAGCACAATGTTGGGTAATTGCATTACAAGCAAGCTGTTGGAACCTCTTCCTGTGCATTAAATAAAACGCTTTTTTTGCAGGAGTGAGACATCTGAGCTGGCGCTTAAATGTCCTGATAAAGGCATCATTGTCTGTGTTTTATGCAGTGACACACCCAGCCGTTTACTGGTGACTCACTTATTTATAATGGGAATATTTGTTATTTGATAAAATGTCAAAAATAAGTAATGATTGCTTGCAAAAGTTGATATCTCAATAAGAGTACAATTACAGTGTTTAAAAAACATGCTACTAATAGCGATGCAATTGATTCTCATTTACTTCACTGGTTGCCACTGACGGCCCTAGAGGCCCGATCCATTTAGACTTGGAGAACCTGGCAGCGAATAATTACTGCCAACCTTCCTAGTCAAAGTGGATTGGACGTCTAGTCTAGTGTCGTCACTGGTACTCAAAGATGAGCTTTCACAGCCATTCTTTCTAGTTTAACTAAATAGGACATCCATCATTGTCAATGGAAGGTAATGAGTCAGGCAATCAGGGTACCCCCCCAGAAAAGTGGCGTAGTTGTGGAGAAGCCCATCAAAATGCAATTTCTGGTGAAATTGTGATGGTAGCTTTGCTGTGATGGTTGGTATATTTGGTCACTTTCTGTTGATTTTGAGGCATCTCGGATTCCTGTAGATATCGAGTAACTTCCTATTTATTTTGGGGCAGTTCGGGTTCACTTCCTGTTCATATTGGGTCACTTCCTGTTGATATGAGGGGATATCATGGTCACCTCCTGTTGATTTGGGGGCATTTCAGGGTCACTTCCTGATGATAACAACTCCCTGTTAATTTCAGGTGAATGGAAGTTTTTGTGCCATTGAACTGAATGGCAAATAGGGCCGTTGGAAATTAATGGGAAATTTTAGCCATTAGAAATGAATGGGTATGTTTATGGCTAATTTTGGCCGAACCGTATGTTTTTGGCAAAAATACGTAGATCTTTTGTGCCCTTTACTTCCTGAATGGTTTTATGTATAAATGGTGTGATTTGGACAAATATTGTAGGACAAGTAGCATTTTGAAATTTCACTTTTTTCTTCCTTTTAAAAAAAAAACAAAAAAAACAACAACAAAAAACATGTTTTTTTAAACGGCCATTTTTGGGGTGTCAACGAAAAAGAGCCCGCGTTGCACTAGAATTCCCGTCATTTTGGTGTCGGTGGGTCAAATGTTTTTTGCCGGGGGCGCGTGCCGAGGAAACGCCGTTGGAAAAAAAAATATTAGGCCCCTTTCACAAACTCCGAAACACCGGGAATATCGCGGGATTTAACCATGCAGCAGTTGTATGTGAAAACAATTTCCCAGGTTGACTGACACAGCGATTACGCGGACATTTCACTGGTCGTAGTATAATGTCCGGGATTTTCCTGGTAAGGAGTATACGTTAAAGCCCCGAGTCACAGCACAATAGCTGATTACGTTAATATCATGGAGGGGCCGCCGATCGTCACTTCCTCTCTCTTCGCAGTAAGATGACAAGCAGTAAACAAACATCGCAATTATCAACATAGCAAGCTGGAAATAGCTAAATTAAACTGAAAACATAACGAAATTAAATTGGTACGGGATTGTAGAGCTGAGGAAGAGAGTCCATCGTCCATCTTTGGAAATGTGTGGTTTATTTTGATACCAATGTTACGGTCCGCTACTGCGGAAACAAGGTTGTACTTCAAAGCATAAAACAACAGAGGGAAGCGTTCAAGGGTTTATTGAATACAAACAAAAATTCACGCGATCGCGGAAAAGGGGGAATAACACAATGGGTCTGTGAATGTAGAGCCGAGGAAGATACTACATCGTTCATCTTTGGAAATGTGTGGGTTATTTTCTATAGAGCTGTCCCGACTAGTCGACATAGTCGACGTCATCGATGACGTAAATCCGTCGACGAGCACAACATCCCGTCGACGGTTAATGAAGGGTTAATGCGCGGAAAGTTCAGAATGTCGGATGCTCTGTATGCAAGCGGGGAAAGCGGCACAAAGCCAAAAAAGTGCACCAGAGTGTCCAAAACATTGACTTATTTCAAAGAAATAAAGGAGGGTACACTCTTGTGTCCTGTCTCTTCACTGCCAAGCTTGGCTGCACGTCGGCCGTGAATAAACACCTCAAGCGCCGTCACCGTTTGTAAAAAAAAAAAAAAATTTTTCCATTTTTTTGTACACCAGAGGGTGCTGTCGCTTTACTAAATAATAATGTTTCATCGACAATGGGCCTATAAGTGCTATTAGTATTGCCAACTGAAAGGTTTATTTCATGTTATGGTTTATTTTATGGTATAGAAAATTATATAACGTTAAAAGGTCATATATACAGTATATACAGTGATTGCACTCAAGGAAGAGATTGTCAATGATAAGGTAATAAATTAAGGTAAAGGCAATTCATATAGGCAATTCATTGATATATAAATAAGGTTTAAAAGGAAAAAGGTGAAAAGTTTTCATTAATTTCTAATTGTGTTGTTTTATTTGTGTGCACCGTAGCTCTTACAGTGTGATTACATCAAGGATGGAATAAAAGTTGTAAACCATCAGTTTGAGACCATCTTTTCATCTTTTCGGGATGCTACACTAGTTAATTCTATCAGCATTTGAAGTCATTGTTTATTTGTGATTTATTATTGTTATTTACGTGTTTATTTGTACTTTAGTAAATAATTTAAGTGTTCCAATATGTTTTTTGTGAATTGATAAGCGTCAACAAAAATTTCATTGCTAAATTAGTAAACAAAAACAAAAAATATTTTTTTAAATTATTAGATTAGTCGACTAATCGTAAAAATAGTCGGCTGACTAATCGGGAGAAAATTAGTCGTTTGGGACAGCCCTAATTTTGTTGCACGGGAATTTCCCTTGATATGTGTGAAAAGGGCTCTAAAGATGGTAGCTTGCAAAAGCTACCATCATTAAAAAAATAAAAATGTTGATGAGCCCACCAGGCTTATAAAGCACTAGGGTAAATCCTTTAATAAGATGAAAAATACCCATGACTTTAAATGTTGTTGGCCATTGCCATCTTTTTATTTAATTTTTTTCTTTTCATTAAATTTTATATAACTTGTCCAAATATAGATAAAAATGGGAAATAATAATTATAATTGAGACCTGGTAAGTATGTTTTAGATTTAAGGTCATGTTTATATGGTGGATTACATGACCCAAAATGTGGGTCTCAGTAGGGTTAGGTTTTTGTTTTTTGTTTTTTTAATTGCCAAAAATACAGTAGTCACTTGCTCTAATGTTTAGTGCCACCATTGAGCTATATATGCATCTAGGCAAACTCTAATAGAAAGGAGCTAACAGCTGCTGGCTTGTTGTTGAGTGTAGTTTTCAAATATCTTGGCACTTGATATTTTTCACATGTAACCCCCACTGAACCATAAAATGCCTTTCCAGTTATCTGAGAGTGAAAAATGTCTTAAATCTCCTCTAAAGCTGCATTATTATATCCATATTAAAACAGGCACTAGTTTGAAATTTAGCAGTGGGTTGTTTTAGTAACGAGAAATGGAACCTAAAAAGGTTTTGTACAATCTCTTACTTACTAAATATTAAAAAGGCGTCAGCCTGGTTTAAAACTTTCCAATTGAAGACCATTTCCTTGTAACCTAGTAATTAGTCAACACTGACCAAAAAACATTTTTTACACTCTCGACAACCCTTGACCAAGCAGTCCCTTAGATTGTACAGTTCACTCTACGACCTATAGCAACCTCCAAAGTATGGCTTAAAGGTGTAATGAGATTATGGACTGTAGATATCTATAAGCAGTGCAAGCCCAGGTCCAGCTGAATTAGTGGCGCAAGAGGAAGAAAGGGCCTCTGTTTGCTTGCTTTAACTTTCCATGCGCTCTATTTACCCAGCACTGGACTTCTGCTACTCTGACGCTGTTGAAGCAAGACTAAGTTTTACTGCATGTGTTTAAGCGGATTTTTCAGATTGGAAAGAACGTGCAACATATAATGCACCAGTACCAGTTGCATAAAGCTATTTAGCTAAAAAGATAAAATGAAAACTGTCAGTCAAGGACTGTTTCTGGATCTGTGGGCAGATCAGTTATTATTGTACTCCATCTTTTTGCATCGCCGTCAACAAATGATCTATTGAGACTTGACTGTGCGTGCTTTTGTTTTGGTCTCAGGTAAGTGCGTGAAGGTCCAGAGGAAACAGGGTCTGGTTTCAGGCTCGGATAGCAGCAACAAGCGGAGCCTGGTTCCCAGCCCTGTGGCACAACGGCCCTTGAGGGACCGCATCATCCATCTCCTGGCCTTAAAACATTACAAGAAACCCGAGCTGCTGCTGTGGTTGGAGAGAGAACGAGCCAGTCCTAAGGACAAGGCTGACCTGACCTCAGTGCTGGATGAGGTGAGGGAAACGTAACATTCAACTCATCAAGATAGGAGAAGCAAGTGTATAAGTGTTAGTATTTTCAAAAACTATTGTCAGCTGTGTATGATCTCAGAAAACGTGTCTATTTCTAGCGTTGTCCCGTGTTTACAATGTTGTGCTACGCTATAATCATCGCTGGAAAAACAGTGTCTCATTATCTCTGTGGTTAAATTAGCATTTCTTGAGGAAAGATTGTGTTTTGACATATGAGGTGGGGTGTCTTTAACTGCGTTCTAAGTGTTTCCAGGAATGAAATTGTGGGTAGATTTGTATCCGCAGGGGTTGTTTGGCATCAAAACAACGCAGTCAGGCATGGCTGCTGTTGCTTTCTAGACATTCTCAGAACTGTCTTTTTTTCTTTTTGGGGTTGTTTTTGTTTTATTAATGCAAGGAACGTTTGTTTTTCTCAGGTTGGCAAGCTGAACCTTAAAGACAATAGCTATTCTCTGAAGGATGAGCTTTATAGACATGTCCAGAGAGACTGGCCTGGATATCTGGAGGAGGAAAAGCAACTCATCCACAGGCTTCTGATCAGGTGGGCTTTGGGAGTGGAAGATTTTAAGGACTGTATTTCTTTTGGCACTGAGAAATTTGTTATAAAGTAGTAATTCACCTTTATAGGGCAAGTGACTATTCTTGGTTGTTTAAAAAAATAATATATTCAGTGGGGCAAATAAGTATTTAGTCAACCACTAATTGTGCAAATTCTCCCACTTGAAAATATTAGAGAGGCCTGTAATTATCAATATGGGTAAACCTCAACCATGAGAGAAAGAATGCGGAAAAAAAAAAAAAAAAACAGCAATCACAGAATTTATTTGCAAATCATGGTGGAAAATAAGTATTTGGTCAATACTAAAAGTTCATCTCAATACTTTGTTATGTACCCTTTGTTGGCAATAACGGAGCCCAAACCTTTTCTGTAACTCTTCACAAGCTTTCCACACACCGTTGCTGGTATTTTGACCCATTCCTCCATGCAGATCTCCTCTAGAGCAGTGATGTTTTGGGGCTGTCGTTGGGCAACACGGACTTTGGGGGTGTAATAGTAAAAGGTGTAAAAGGTGTGTAATAAACAACTAGCACATTTATATTTTGCATTTTGTTTTCTTACTGTACCGAAAAGGAACCGAACCGTGACCTCAAAACCGAGGTCCGTACCGAACCGAGATTTTTGTGTACCGTTACACCCCTAATTTTACATGACCCTTTGAAAAAAGGATAGAGTAAAATAATAGTCAATTCAGTCCTCCAAAACAAATGGGATAATTATCATAGTCAAGGTTGTGAGATTACGTCAGTGAAAAATAAATAAATACAAAAGTTGGAACTCCTGCCACCGCTCTATTTGAGTTTAGCGTGTTAATGCAGTTGAAAACACGGAAGGATGGATGTATTTTGGCAGTCACAGCATTGATACAAAAAGGCCACTGAATTACCGCAGAAGGGTGCTGTGATCTTGCGGAAAGGGGGAACATCTAAATGACTTCGTCTCTACACTGATGAATCTCTTAATAGACACATCAAAGTGAAGGAAAATATCCCTTGTACTTGCTTGCCAAATGGTATTAGCATGGAAGGCTGAGAGGCCAGTGAGGCTGAGCTTTACAGGGTATACTTTTTTCCCCTTCATGTGCCTGCCAGTAAACATGAGAGCCATGTGCTTCCAAAACATTTGGGATAACGACACACACTTCTCAACAATCCCTGCAAAGAACAGGGGAAAAAAACTGTACGATTGAAATAATTGAATTGTACTCCAAGCATGATGATGCAAATACTCTAGGCTCCTTGCGATTGTGGCACACTGCGTTCTAAATCAGGCTTTGTCATGTTCAGATATTTTTTGGAACATCACTCAAAACAGGATGATGATTAAGTGACTTGTTGCCGGGGGCGTTTTTATGCGGAAGGAACTGTAGGAAGCAGATTAAAGGAGCCAATGGTTCGGTCCTGCAGGGGTTCTAACATCTGCTGCTATTGTTAAACTCAATGGACTATGTTCAGTCTGTGCGGTCACATTTTGCCAATCTTATTGCCTGAGACGGATAACAAAACATGCCACAGAAATGGCATTCTGACAGTCTTGCGGGTGCACATACGTTTCGGTCATTCGTTTTGTTGACCTTAATTTTCTTCTAATTTTGGAAAAAGAAAAAAGCCTAATTCAGTTTTTTTGTTTGTTTGTTTTTATGTGTGTCAAACAAAAAAGGGGCAATTAATAATCGAACTATGCTTAATTTTTGTTTTCCCTTTTTTTCGGAATTACAAGAAAAAAACAAATGTTCGAGAGTAGGGATGACCCCAGTCCAATCATGTGACTGGAAATCGGGCCAATCAGGGCATTTTTCAAAGGATCGGAATTCGGTGAAAATGGATTTAATTTTTTTTTTTTTTTTAATTATTTATCAGGGCTAAAATGTAACAAAATAATCCAGAAATAAAATGGTATTGAAAAAAAGAAACAAAAATATTAGGGCTGTCAAAATTATCGTGTTAATGGGCGGTAATTAATTTTTTTGATTAATCACGTTAAAATATATAACGCAATTAACGCACATGCCCCGCTCAAACAGACTAAAATGACAGTACAGTGTAATGTCCGCTTGTTACTTTTTTTTTGGTGTTTGGCGCCCTCTGCTGGCGTTTGGGTCCAACTGATTTTATGGGTTAGTACTAGAGATGTCCCGATCACGTCATTTTCAAAGTATCGGAATCGGCAAAAAAATATCGGACATGCCTTTTTTCAATATATATATATTTTTTAATTAAATCGTTTTCTAATTGTATTTAACGTAACAGACATAATATGTTACACTCATCCAGAGTCCTTACTTTAGCCTTAAGGTAGGGTTATCAAATTTATTCAGTTAACGATGGTAATTATTTTTAAAAAATAATTTATCACGTTAAAATATTTAACGCAATTAATGCCTGCGCTGCACGACCCACTCACGCATTGTCGCGTTCAATCTGTAATGGCGCCGTTTTATCTATATATAGAGCTAAAAGGCAGCGTAAAATGAGTAGAGTGAATTTTGGCAGCCTTTGGAGCATTTTTTTAATTGGCTCCAGCCTTACAATCCCTCTCCCTACGATTAGAAATAACGTGGGAAGCAATGTGGGGAAGAAAGGTAGTAATTGATCTTTTTCTTAACACCTTATGTTATTTACCAACGCAGAGAAGAAATATCAATTGGTACCACTACACACAGTCATGGGTGCTGTTCCCATCATGCATTTGGGCAGAACAGTTAAATGGCTACAGTATCATTTACTGAAAGCTCAACAAATACACTAGATGGCAATATTTAGTCACGATATACAAAGTCACAATTATCCTTTAAGAATTACAAGTCTTTCTATCCGTGGATCCCTCTCACAGAAAGAATGTTAATAATGTAAATGCCATCTTGAGGATTTATTGTCATAATAAACAAATACAGTACTTATGTACTGTATGTTGAATGTATATATTCATCCCAGTTTTATTCATTTTTTTCTTAATGCATTGCCAAAATGTATATGATCGGGAAAAATCATCGGGAATGATTGGAATTGAATCGGGAGCAAAAAAAAAAGCAATCGGATCGGGAAATATCGGGATCGGCAATTACTCAAACTAAAACGATCGGATCGGGAGCAAAAAAACATGATCGGAACAACCCTAGTTAGTACCATGAGTGAGCATGGTGTAATCATTGACATCAACAACGGCGAGCTACTAGTTTATCTTTTGATTGCAAATTTTACAAATTTTAATAAAACGAAAACATTAAGAGGGGTTTTAATATGAAATTTCTATGACTTGTACTAACATTTATCTTTTAAAAACTATAAGTCTTTCTATCCATGGATCGCTTTAAGAGAATGTTAATAATGTTAATGCCATCTTGTTGATTTATTGTTATAATAAACAAATATTATGTTGAATGTATTTATCCGTCTTGTGTCTTATCGTTCCATTCCAACAATAATTTACAGAAAAATATAGCATATTTTATAGATGGTTTGAATTGCGATTAATTACGATTAATTATTTTTTAAGCTGTAATGAACTCGATTAAATTTTTTTATCGTTTGACAGCCCTAAAAAATATATACGTTTTATACTCAACACTCCCAGAAAATACGGAAGAGGAAGTACTGTAAATTAGTGCTGCAACAATAAATCGATTGAATCGAGTAATTTGATTAGAAAAAAAGCTTTGAATCCCATTTTGCTGGTTCAAGGATTCGTTTAATTTGTGGCCTTGTAATGATTTGTTTTGAAAGTGTTTGCATTTAGTCGTATTGATCTGGGTGGATCCACTGGCCTCTAGTAACAACAGTGAATATTGCATAACTTATCAACATGAATGAATCCAGCTGCTCCCGGTTAAGACCAACATAAGGTTGTACATTTTTGTTTGGGTTTATGTTTGTTTATGCATTCGTAATTTAGTTTGGAGGTATATTTTGTAGTTTTTTGTGGGAATATGTGTTTGAAGGATTTGTTAAGAGCTTTGTAAAAAAAAAAAAAAAAAAAAAAAATCTAAAATAAAAAACGTTAGCATTTCATAGCATTTAATCGCGGACTTTTGCTATGCAAGTTAGCCAATTGTTCGTTTATTGTGAGATCGCATTTATATATTTTATACCGTTTGAGACAAATCTCAGGTATTTTAATTTAGTTTTAAATGCATTTATTGCTCTTGTGAAATAAAAATGCAATTCTGCATAGTTTGAAAAAAAGACTTATTTTATTTGGTATTCACATTTAATTCTCTTTCGAAAGTGCAATATAGGCAAGCCAAAATAAATGTAATTTCAAGCATAACCACTTGTTTCTTTGTTTTACATCTCCTACAATTTAATCGGCAACACATTAAATGTTCTTTATCCGATTACTCGATTATTTGAACTAACTAATCCAGTGTTTCCCACCAATGAACGAGACTGTGGCGGCCCGCCACAGTCTCGTTTGGGCCCGCCACAGTCTCGTTTGACACCCCCCCCCCCCAACGCCGGGGGAAAAAAAAAAAAAACTAATCAGATGCGTCAGTCAGCCGAATACACAGCTGTAGCCCACTCCACTCTACTACCCGCGCGAGCGAGAGCAGCATTTTAGAGTAGTATTTTATTTATTTATTTATTTAAGAGACGCAAGGGGAACGAGTAGGAAGAATGGGAGAACGAGCGAGATAGCGAGAGATAGCGGTCGCATGTCTTAGCAGCCCGCTGTTATTTTGTTATTGTTTTTCTTTATTATTGTTACCACAATCAAGTGGGTAAGCAAATACAGACTTCTCTCCTTCTTCCCCATATCCGGGGCATTACAATAGTTTGGATCGGACTTTTCGGCGAAAGTGAGCGGTGGACGGCCGTCTTGGACGGACAGCAAACTTTGACTGAACTTGCGCGGAGAGGCGGGGCCCAAAATAAAGCCTTGCTCTATTTTCAGAGCGTTGGTCACAGTAAAGTATTTATTAGTTCAAGCAGAGTAAAATGATACATATTCACGGTACAAGAACGTCGTTTCCGTGTCCATCGATTGGTAAGAAAAGGCTGTTTGTACGAGTGACGTGTGGGCGCTCCCGTCGGGGGGACATTTCACGTGGAGTGGCTATTTTTCGGCACAACACCGACGCGCCAACTTCAGACAGGAGTTGGATAAATGCGCCCCCCCCCCAATTTCGCGAGCTCTGGGACACTCGAAAAATGACTCTCATACCTCTCCTTGCTAAGTTAATGGTACCTCGATGTGCGTTTGTGTGGAAATTTAGTTTACGAACAACGGGGAAAAAACTATTCACCTTCTCACCGAATCAAGAAAAACTCTTTACACGGCCATTAGAATTCCCCCAGTCCTGTAAATGGGTTAGTTGACAGAAGGACTGTTATTGTTGTGGTAATGTAGTACTTATGAGGGTCAAATAAAAAGGAAAAAGGAGGGCTACGACGGCCGTCTGAAACCCGCGGCTCTTGGGCCGCATGCGGCTCTTTAGTGCTGCTTCGGAGCTTTTTTTTTTTTTCTTAATGGAAAAAGATGGGGGAGGGAAATATATTTTTTGTTTTAATAGGATTTCTAGGAGGACAAACATGATACAAACATTCTTTCAATTCATTAATATTGTAATGAAGTTAAACTTGTGGTGTCATCGTACAACAGAGTAGTCACGTGGTGCGCTATAGGATCCACTGCAGGGAAAATAAACATTTAATCATGAAGGCTAATTATGTATTTCTAGCCAACTTAGTCATTTTTATAGTAGGCTAATATAGCTAGTATTGATAATTATAAGGCTTGTACAAGGCTTTTAATTTTTTGCTGCTCCAGACATACTGTATCAGTTTTTTGTTTTTTTTTTTTGGGGGGGGGGGTCAAATATGGCTCTTTCAACAGTTTGGGTTGCCAACCCTGAGTCACTACGAGATGTAAGTTGTACTATTGCTACGAGAAAAAAAGTCGCATTATTACATAGGGCAACGTAGCTGTAATCAGCAACGCATTTTACATACATGTACCGTAGCTGAGAGCTATAACATTAGCCTAGCTAATGAAATATTTCAAATATATCTTTGTTATGGTTCTTCTTGGGGGAAAAAAAATAATGAAAAAAAAAAAAAAAAAAATCGCCGTGGCACGACATGGTGTGGCTGTCCGACTCCGATGCAGCCCACCACCACAGTTTCAAAAAATCCTATGGTCAGAGACCCTCCCACCACAGTCTCCTAAAATCCTGTGGGAAACACTGTAAGTAATAGATTACTCGATCAAATAATCGATAGCTGCAGCCCTACTGTAAGTAGTACAGTACTGTACATGTTTGTAACTTTTGTTTAAAAATAAATAAATAAATTAAATAAATAAATTCTGTATCGAATCGGGACTCTGTATCGGCAGAATCTCAAAATCAGGTGACTCAGACTCCAGTGCAAAAATATGCGATAAGGACATCCCTCGTCGAAAGGTACACGAACCTTTTCAACACCACTGTCAATTTTTTTTTTTTTTGGTCAATTATTCTATCGATTACCTGCCGATTATTTTAATAATCACGTACAAATTGATACTAATACTTGTAATGTGCAGGTAGTCGTGCCATCCTCACGTTCTACATTGAGGTATCTGTGAATTTAAATGTGTGTGGTTTTAAATGGCAGTTCCAGGCTTGGTGAATGTCATAGGAGTCAGCAAATGATAGGGATTGGCGATAAAACGTCTGCGTTTCTTCACTAAAATTACTTAATTCTGTACTAATATTAGTATGCCTGGATAATTATTCAAGTTTTTTTTTTCTTGGGATGTGTTTTCAGTACGAGTGCTTGCCCATCGTCCTCATCATAAATACATCAATGCCAACTTTATGACCCACACTCTGCCTCTTCCTGTTCAGTGTTACAGCCCAGACTTTGTTGTGACCGTTCAAGTGACGGTATTGTGTTCTTAATCTTGTCTACAGGAAGCTTCAGCCACTCCACAGTAACAGCCAGTTGAAAAGTCCCCAAACCAACCAGTCATTCCACAAAACTCCCGGAGATTCTCCCTCCCAACTCAGTCCTGCAAAGACGCTCTCTGTGGTAATTGCTTACGTTAAATACTTTGGATTCCATAGGTCTTTTGGGGTAATTCCATTCTGGCAGTTTCAATAAGGTGAATTCAAAAACCGCCTTAAACTTAAATACAACTTAAATACAAGCCTGATTAGAAACAAATCAGGACTTTGTAAGTATTATCTGCAATTATGCAGTAGCAGAGTAGCAAGAGTATGAATATACTGGTAAGTTATTATATGCCAGTAATAAAGCTAAAAGCAATTATGTTTATGAGTGGATTTTTGTAAGAAGCCCTGAGAGAAAACAAATCTGAATTCCTATTGCAGGTTATTGTAGGAGTCATTATATAATATTAGGTGGCTTTGAGACTTCCCTATTTCACTGAGATTTTCAACTGAATTGTGAATTAGCATTGGAAAGAGATATACAGTGGGGAGAACAAGTATTTGATACACTGCCAGGGTTGGCAGTGTATCAAATACTTGTTCTCCCCACTGTATATGGGACGCCCCCCCCCCCCCCCCAAAGTGTAATTAAAAAAAAAAGTGTATATACTGTGATATTCGGACTATAAGCTACTTTTATCCCTCATTTTGAATCCTGCATCTTATAGTCCAGTGCGTGTTATTTATTAATTTATTTGTGTTAATAGGTAACACTGTTTTTGACAGCGGCGTCATAAAACTGCCATAAGACTGTCATATTTCTGAAATGACACCACCATGGGCATTAATGAATGCCTATGACGTATGTCATTAAGTGTCATCCAGCAAATTATGTCACTAACTCCATTTATGTCCAGCTTGGATCTTTTACATCTATTCAAAAGTGAGATAATTTGCCAGATGACATCTGTCATAAGCATTCATTAAAGCTCATGGCAGTGTCATGTCATAATTATGATGGTCTTATAAAAGTCTTATGGCACCACTGTCAAATAAAATGTTACCAAATACCATAGTAACTAGCAATTAATGAAACAACTGGAACAATAACTGAAGATATAATTAGCACAGAACATGAATTTCAATTGTTATTTAAATCTGTAGCGCTGCAATGCATGCTAGGAGGCATGTTGGACTACAACAGTGTTGACAAAAGGTGGCAGCAGAGGTTGACTGTCTCCCCCAAGGGAGCAGTGATGGTCAAATGAAGCTTCTTGAAGCATTGAAGCTGTGCATCCAATTGGTTCAAAGCTTTATGGTGGTTCATTTGGTCTTATGACAGTATTATGATGCCGCTGTAAATAAAGTGTTCCCGGTTAATATCTTTTGGTGTAAATATCCCATAATACAGTGAGGACAGCTGCGGCTTATTTTATCAATGAACAAATACCTTTTTTGTATAAAACTTGGTGGGTGGCGGCTTATAGTCAGGTCCGCCTTATGGTCCGGAAATTATGGTATATATTTTAACAAATGGTTTTCAAGCACTTCAAAATGTTTTAAACACGTTACTGTCCCACCGACTTATTTTTAAAGAATAATGTAGGAAAATGCTTGTCTTTATTAAATGCTCCATTGAGTGAGTCCACTCAAATCTGCTCACGCTGCACACTTACAATGAGTTGTCACAGCAAGTGTTTAACAAGCTAAACTATGATTGACACATGCCGCGCCTTGAAATTTTGGCTTTCAAGCTTCTCTGGCAAGATCAAACCTTAACGCCTGTCAATCATTGTTAACTGTAACAACAAACTCCAGTGCACTGCCTGACCCAGAAAATAAGCAGGAGGGAGAGACTACTACAGCTCTAATAAAATACTGTATTTATTTATTTCTTTCTTAATTGAAAAAAAAAAAAAAAAAAAAACACAATGGACTGAGGGCCGGAAGTTTCAAGCGCGAAGTAGCGAGGGATCACTGTATATAGATATATTTTATATGCAGAACATTGTGTGGGACATATGGAAAACAAAGTACATCCAATGAAATCAAAAAGTCTCAAACTTTCACCACCAAACTAATCCATATGTTATCTAATTTCTTTCCTGCAGAAACGTCCTTTGCCTTTGGATCAATCCAACTGTCAAACCCCCAAAAAACAGAGACTAACAGACCACTGCTTGCCACGACAGTCTCCGTCCCACAGAGACTACGGCACCAACAATGCCGGCGCGCACGACAAAACCAACAATCATCTCCAGGCGTGTCCGAACGGTCTGCACTCGCCGCACAAACTGAGTGGATCGTCAACTACTCCCAAAGCAGAGCGGACAGAGCCGGCTCCTAAGGCACTAACCCCCAAGACCCCACACATGGACCCTACGGTTTGCACTGAACAACAATTGCCCAACGGTCAACATAAAAAGAAGAAGTCCAAAAAGCACAAAGAGAAAGAACGGGAGCGCTTAAAACCGGAGTGGATCGAAACCAGCCCGGACTTGAAGAAGAACCAAGATAATCTCAAAGGTGAAGTTGTCATAGTTGAATAATGTTTTCATCAGTCACAGTGTTTGTAGGCGTCTTAACAAGTCATCAATCCCCAGTCTGTTGATGATTGACTGCTGAACAGCTGGGTGACCTAGGGTCCAGCGAGCCAGCAGGCAGCATTGGTCTGCAGCTTCTGACGTCAGCGCTTGCCTCGGATCACGTTTCCTCTATCAAAAGCTGCGATAAATGATCTTATGTGGCTTTTAAATGACATTTGACTTACCGCAAACATATTTGCCTAATGGCTCAACTGTGTGCTTTCTTCTTAGGGGAGAAAACACCTGTCAGAACCACAAAAGAAGACTTGCCAGACTATTTATTGTGAGTTTTCAACACTTTTTCTTTTTATCCTCGAATCAGGTTGACAAATTCCATCAGTTTCCACATGACTTGATATCAATATCAAATGTCACTATTTAATCATCCCAAAGGGTTGGGCTAACCTTCACAACGTTCAAATAAAATCAAGGGGAAATAAAACAGGTTTGCCTTCGCCAATCTTCCCAGAAAATAGTTCTGAAAACCAAACTTGCATTTATCCATCTGTTCAACTCATCACACTGCAATAGCCCTGATCTTACTAGCCTACGGCGCCACCTACTGGGAGTTTCAGTGAAGACAGTTGTAAAACCAACCTCCTCAATTCATAGTTTTACTTTCCTTTTTCAGAAAATACAGCTCGATTACAGCACTGGAACAACGTGAGCAATACAAAAATGACTTCTGTTCAGAGTACGACGAATACAGAGCTCTTCACGACCGCATCGGAGCCATTACGGAGATGTTTGTTCAGTTAGGCTCAAAGATCAACACGCTCTCACCGGGAACACAAGAGTACAAGGTACTGCCGGAACCCACTGGTTCAATCCGGATCCAGTTCTTGTGAAAACACTAGAGATTGACCGATATGGATTTTTCAGGACCGATACCGATTATTAGTAGTTAGAGGGGCCGATAACCGATTTTTGGAGCCAATAGTCATTTGCAGTAAAAGTGTAAAAACTGAATAATGCAGACACTGAACTTCATTGAAATGCCTAAATCTCCAATCTCCAAAAGTGCCTGAATTTCCTTGACTCAGAAACTTCTCTTATAAAGTTGAATAAAAAGCTTAAATAAATAGCTCTCTGAAATTGTTCTACAGAAAGTACAATACAACATACAGTGGGGCAAATAAGTATTTAGTCAACCACTAATTGTGCAAGTTCTCCCACTTGAAAATATTAGAGGCCTTTAATTGTCAACATGGGTACACCTCAACCATGAGAGACAGAATGTGAACCCTCCCCCCCCAGAAAATCACATGGTTTGATTTTTGAAGAATTTATTTGCAAACCATGGTGGAAAATAAGTATTTGGTCAATACCAAAAGTTCATCTCAATACTTTGTTATGTACCTTTTGTTGGCAATAATGGAGGCCAAACGTTTTCTGTAACTCTTCACAAGCTTTTCACACACTGTTGCTGGTTTTATTTTGGCCAATTCCTCCATGCAGATCTCCCCTAGAGCAGTGATGTTTTGGGGCTGTTGTTGGGCAACACGGACTTTCAACTCCCTCCACAGATTTTCTATGGGGTTGAGATCTGGAGACTGGCTAGGCCACTCCAGGACCTTGAAATGCTTCTTATGAAGCCACTCCTTTGTTGCCCTGGCTGTGTGTTTGGGATCAATGTCATGCTGAAATACCCAGCTACGTCTCATCTTCAATGCCTTGCTGATGGAAGGACATTTTCACTCAAAATCTCTCGATACATGGCCCCATTCATTCTTTCCTTTACACTGATCAGTCGTCCTGGTCCTTTTGCAGAAAAACAGCCCCAAAGCATGATGTTTCCACCCCCATGCTTCACAGTGGGTATGGTGTTCTTCGGATGCAATTCAGTATTCTTTCTCTTCCAAACACGAGAACCTGTGTATCTACCAAAAAGTTCTATTTTGGTTTCATCTGACCATAACACATTCTCCCAGTCCTCTTCTGGATCATCCAAATGCTCTCTAATGAACCGCAGACGGGCCTGGACGTGTACTTTCTTCAGCGGGGGACACGTCTGGCAGTGCAGGATTTGAGTCCCTGGCGGCGCATTGTGTCACTGATAGTAGCCTTTGTTACTGTGGTCCCATCTCTCTGTTGGTCATTCACTAGGTCCCCCTGTGTGGTTCTGGGATTTTTGCTCACCGTTCTTGTTATCATTTTGACGCCACGGGGTGAGATCTTGCATGGAGCCCCAGATCGAGGGAGATTATCAGTGGTCTTGTATCTCTTCCCTTTCTAATAATTGCTCCCACAGTTGATTTCTTTACACCAAGCATTTTACCTATTGCATATTCAGTCTTCCCAGCCTGGTGCAGGTCTACAATTTTGTCTCTGGTGTCCTTCGACAGCTCTTTGGTCTTGGCCATAGTGGAGTTTGGTGTGTGACTGACTGAGTTTGTGGACAGGTGTCTTTTATACCGATAATGAGTTAAAACAGGTGCCATTAATACAGGTAACGAGTGAAGCCTCGCTGGACCTTGTTAGACCTCGTTAGAAGAAGTTAGACCTCTTTGACAGCCAGAAATCTTGCTTGTTTGTAGGTGACCAAATACTTATTTTTCACTCTAATTTGAAATAATTTCTTTAAAAATCAAACAGTGTGATTTTGTGTTTTTTTTCCCCACATTCTGTCTCTCATGGTTGAGGTTTACCCATCTTGACAATTACAGGCCTGTATAATCTTTTCAAGTAGGAGAACTTGCACAATTGGTGGTTAACTAAAAACTTATTTGCCCCACTGTAAATACAAGTAGTTCTCAGGTTTAGCAGTAGATCTTGTAAATTTAAATAAAAACTTGGACAATAGCTCCTTGAATTTTTTTCACAATAAATTAAATTATCGGCCCAGTTGAGAATCGGTCCATCTCTAGAAATCACATCTGTTTAGCACTACTATTCACTTTGTTAATATATTTTGCAGTTAATGGAGGAGCAAATACTACAAAAGTACCGCAAGTATAAGAAGGTATGTATTCATGACACAACATAAGTAACACAAACTTGCGTAGCAACTATCTATGTAAACCCACAAGTGCCCAAACATTCCAGTAGTCATTCCAACCTACTAACCAACCATGATCTCTATTGTCATTCCAGTTTTCTGGCATTAGCAACTGCCAATAATAACCCTTGCAAAGACCATAAGGGGGCAATGTTTCCTAACAAAAGGCTTTACTGGCGGGGGATAGCAAATTATCCATTGACGCTGACTATAAGAAATCAAGCTCTGGCATTTAACAGTGGTCCCTTGTTTTCATGCAATAGGTGAAAAACCGCATAGTAGCCCCCCCCCCCCCCCCCCCCCCCCCTCAAAAAAAGTGTTCAATGTATGTTTTCATATTTAGCATTGAAAAGATACATTTAAGACATGTTTTTTACCTTTTTCTGCCTAGAGTACAATTTAAAATAATAAAAACCTTTATGAGTTTCTAAGCACTTCAAATTTATTAATTATGATAAGTTTTAAACATGTTACTGTACCACAGAATTATTTTTAAACAAGAATAACTTACAAAAATGCTTGTCTTTATTAAATACTTAATTGAGTAAGTCCACTCCAATCCGCTCCTGCTGCTCACTTACACACAATGAGTTGCCACAGATGTTTAACAAGCTAAACGATGATTGACACATGCGGCGCCTTAAAGTTTTGGCTTCCAAGCGTCTCTGGCAAGATCAAACCTTAATGCGTGTCAATCATCATTAACTTTAACAAGCAACTCCAGTGCACTACCTGACCAAGAAAAGCGGCAGAAGGGAGAGTGAGAGACTACGTGATCGGCTCAGGACAGCTCCATAAAATACTGCATTTATTTATTTATTTTTTTCATTGGAAAAAATCCGCGATGGACTAAGAGCGCAAAGTTTGAAGAGCAAAGTAGCGAGTGTTCACTGTATTTAAAATAGGTCACGTTACTCCAAATGTAAAAATAATAATAATAATAAAACTTATATGTGATTAGTGGTCGGCACAGGACAGCTCTGCAAAATACTGCATTTATTTATTGATTGATTTATTTTTCAATTGGAAAAAACAACCCGCGATGGACTAAGGGCGCAAAGTTTGAAGCGCAAAGTAGCAAGGGTTCACTGTATTCAAAATAGGTCACGTTACTCTAAATGTAAAAATAATAATAATAATAAAACTGTTATATGTGATTAGTTATGTCTAAAATTCAACTGTGACGTTTAATCAGACAGCAGAAAAAGGCTAATTAATTTGAAAAAAATCGTTATCAGCAATGACAAGTGGCGCGGGAAGTGGAGTGCTGAAACACCCCCTGGTGTATGGGAGGGAAATCGATTTTTTTGTAGTCATTGTGAAAAATAAATCAAAAAACAAAACATAGCAAAAATAGCGTATATATCTTTGGGGATTAAATATACAGTGGGGAGAACAAGTATTTGATACACAGTCAATGGGAAAACCCATTGGCGGCGTATCAAATACTTGTTCTCCCCACTGTATATGTTGAAAAAGTTGTGTTTTGTTAATAACATGGTTACCAACTGACACCTTGCTTGCTACCAGGTCACGTTGAATAAGGCGCTATTGGAACAGAAAAGTTAACTGGTAACAAAGGAGGCGTTAACATGACGCAAAAATGACGGGCGCTTTTATTTCCAATACAAAAACTCCAAAACACACGGTGGGTGAAATAGAACGCTGTCTTTGTAGTAGCTAAGTAGTAGTACATAAACTTTCCAGCATGTCTGTGTACTACCATTGTGCACGCCATGTATGGCGAAAAAGCACGAGCATGACAAATTTGGACCAAAACGGTGATTTTTGGATGGTAAAAAGAAAAAAAGATCCTCAGTATCCACTGCTGTGAGTGACTTCCAGCACCCCGGACAAAGACATAGCATATTCAGTTGTTTTCATAAACCAGTTGATGTTTATTTAGACAAGAGAATATCTGTTTCAGGCGGCTAAAAATCATATCAAATAAGTTCTCGAACAACCTCCCGTTTCGCAAGTTTTCACTTTTGTTCCCACTTTTAGAAAAGTCCCCAGAATTTTGCAATACCGGTAAAAGGGGATTTTAAAGTCAACACACAATTGTACAAATGCCAAGTTTTTCTGACTTCAAAACATGGCACCAACATAAATTAATGGTGGGTTAAAAAAAAAAAATAATAATCTCATGTCAAATGGAAGCCAACATTTAAAATGTCTTGAATAAAATTTTATTTCAAGTAGGGCTGTCAAAATTATCGCGTTAACGGCCGGTAATTAATTTTTTAAAATTAATCACGTTAAAATATTTCACACATTTAACGCACATGCCCTGCTCAAACAGATTAAAATGACAGCACAGTTTCATGTCCACTTGTTACTTGTGTTTTTTGGTGTTTTGTCGCCCTCTGCTGGCGCTTGGGTGTGACTGATTTTATGGTTTCAGCACCATGAGCATTGTGTAATTATTGACATCAACAATGGCGAGCTACTGGTTTATTTTTTGATTGAAAATTTTACAAATTTTATTAAAACAAAAATATTAAGAGGGGTTTTAATATAAAATTTCTATAACTTGTACTAACATTTATCTTTTAAGAACTACAAGTCTTTCTATCCATGGATCGCTTTAACAGAATGTTAATAATGTTAATGCCATCTTGTTGATTTATAGTTATGATAAACAAATACAGTACTTATGTGCAGTATGTTCAATGTATATATCCGTCTTCTGTCTTATCTTTCCATTCCAACAATTTACAGAAAAATATGGCATATTTTATAGATGGTTTGAATTGCGATCAATTATGATTAATTAATTTTTAAGCTGTGATTAACTCGATTAAAAATTTTAATCGTTTGACAGCCCTAATTTCAAGCAGAATTTTATTTTTTTTGCTTCCTAGCAGAAGTCTGAATATTTTATGTTAACACAACAGCTACTTTAGAAGTCTTAATTCCTTTCACCAAATGCTGGCCTTGCATTTCTTTGTGGACAACACGTGAATTTTCATAAGACCAAATGGTTGCGTACTACCTACATCTGTGTATCAGCATCAGCTGTTAGTTACCTTTGCAGTCTGTATAAAATGTTCTTACACGAGGCCTAACGTACTGAACTCTGATATGTGCTTGTCTTTGTGTTTTCTAGAAGTTTCCCGGCTACAGGGAAGAAAAGAAGCGATGCGAGTATCTCCATCAGAAACTGTCACATATCAAAGGTCTGATCTTGGACTTTGACCGTGCCCAGGAGCTCTCCTAGTAAAATGGCGGCTACTCTCAAGACAGAGAGATTTGAAAATGGACCAAAAGACTCGCAGTGGACCCAAAGACTGACCAACTGGGTACTACAGTTACTGAAACAAAACTCTCTTTACTCCTCCGTGTGTCAATGGAATCAAGGAGCAAAGGTCGTGCCCGGACCACTGACTCGTGATCAAATGTTGCCCTTTAACCCAATGCTTTCAGTGCTGTAAACACTGCAAATTCTCCTGCTGTAAACTGGGCAGATGTGCAAGTGAAAGCCAAATCTTATTTGTCGTTTTCCTGAATTTGAATAATTTATAGTTCCTGCCGAAAAGTTTGTTAATTTTATCTCTTGCCAGAGAGCATTGAGTTTATGAAAGTATTACATTGATGGTACAATCAGTCTTAGAGGGAAACAAATGAATGCTACTAGTATGTACGTGTCAAGCAATCTCGTTACTTGCTGTTTGCTGACTTGACACATTCAGTCACTTTATTTAAATATGGACATCCAATATAGATTTGTTAAAATGCCTCAACATGAAGACCACCTGACAGTAACAATTTTTGCAGCACTGAGACTAAACAAAAGTGTCTAAATGAATAAATTACAGTGGTGCCTTGTGATAAAAGTAACACAGTTTACTAGCTTAAAGATATGAAATGTCATCCGTGCAAATTTTTTTTTTTTTTTTTTTACTTCTAAGTGTATCCTTGAGATACAAGCGCTTATATTTCAGTCACAATAAGCAGCATTTTGACAAACACACAGCAATTCTTCAAAGAAGCTTGTATTTAATGCCACTAGCAGTTGACGTTTATATATATTTTTAAAACAACTACATAGATTAATCCTGTATAGGGCAAGTGACTTTTTGGGGTAATTTAAAAAACAATTTAACATATTGAAGAACCGGCGTCCACATACGTGGACATTATCTTGTGGGTATTACACTTGGAATTAGAGTTGTCAGGATACATCTTTTTTGACTGGCGATCTGTTTTTCTTTCAAAATGTTTTGCCGATTCATATACAGTGGTACCTCGACATACGACCGCTTCGACACACGATCTTTTCGACATCCGACATTAAATTTGACTCGCCATTTGTTTCTGCAGCTGATGACGCTGGACGGACGCACAGCAGATTTTCTTGTGAGAGAAATCAAAACGGGTTCCAAGAATGTTAGTGCAAGTGGTGAAAAAAAGGTGACGCTTACCATTGAAAAGAAGATTAAAATTATAGAAAAATATGAGCGTGGTGTGCACGTCCGTGAACTGGCTCGACAATACCGCCGTCGAAGGTCTACGATCTCGACGGTCCTCCTCTGACCTCCGTTCGCCAGTCCTTATAAGTTAAGGTCACAATTATCATCGTTAGATCACCAGAGAAATCACCAGCTTCGTCAGGTTGTTAATCATTTATTCCAGAATGTGGTCAACACAACATGCCTACTGTCCGCCGCAGCTGACGGCGACAACAAAACATGAAAAGTGAAAGTAAAAACTCTAATGTACATCTCTTACTCTGTCACGTCAGTCATGCGGTGCGTTCAAGTACACTACGCAAAACACAACTGCCGCATTAGAACCCGATTCGTTACATTTAATATTATTATTATTTCGATTTTATTCAAAAATTATTTGTTTTGCTCTGTGTAATTGCTATTTGCAATCGTACCGGCAGTATTTATTAAGCATTTAGTGTAGGTTTTCCAGGCCGTGAAACCAATTACTGGAATTATAATGTATTCTTATGGGAAAATCCTGCTCGACACACGACCATTTCGACTTACAAACAATCCCCTGGACCGAATTAACCAAATATGTAGAGTTACCACTGTATATTTTTAGAGAATTAACTAAAGCAACCTGTAAATGACAAGTAATAGTTTTGGTAATAATGTGAGCCCTAATGGTAACTCCTCGACAACTGCTCCATTTACAAATATTACACGATGCTCTTTCGCCATCTTCGGTTCCGAAAGATGTAGTCCCACAAAGCGGCGATGTTTGCCTAGTGATTTAATTTACAGTAGCTGAAAAGTGTGACGATGTTGGAAACACGTGTGATTACTGGATCGGGTCCGATCCTGTGACCAAATCTGATACTCCAAAAATAGCTGTATCGATTGCTGATAATTGGTAGTGTGGCTTACATGACCCAAAATGTGGCACTTTGATTTTTTTTTTAAAATATTAATCATTATTTTAAATAAAATGAATAAAAACAGAACTATACTCTGGAAATGACCCCAATAACAACCTTAAGGTTTTTTTTCTTCATGATGTATATCCCATTGCCTTGTCATTGACAATGCCAAATTTGTGCCCAAATAAAGAAGCTGAACATTAACTCGCTAGCTTAATGCTAAAGCTAACACATACATGGCAATGCACCAGCTCTACACCCTCGGCAGGGTCTTCGAGGGTGCATGGGAGTTCACACAACCAGTCTACATGTGTTTTGTGGATCTGGAGAAGGCGTTCGACCGTGTGCCTCGGGGAGTGCTCCGGGAGTACTGGCACCAAACCCCTTGCTAAGGGCTGTTCAGTCCCTGTACGACCGGTGTAGAGTTTGGTCTGCATTGCCAGCAGTAAGTCGTTCCCAGTGAGGGTTGGACTCCGCCAAGGCTGCCCTTAGTCACCAATTCTGTTCATAATTTTTATGGACAGAATTTCTGGGTGCAGCAGAAGCGTTGAGGGGGTCCGGTTTGGTGACCTCTGCTTTTTGCAGAGGATGTGGTGCTGTTGGCTTAATCAAGCCTCCAACTCTCACTGGGGCAGTTCACAGTTCAGTATGAAGCTGTTGGGATGAAGATCCGCACATCCAAATCAGAGACCATGGTCATCAGTATGAAAAGGGTGGAGTGCCCTCTCCGGGTCGGGGATGAGATGGTAAATGGTGTTATACTTGTATAGCGCTTTTTCCACCTTTCAAGGTGCTCAAAGCGCTTTACACTTAATTGCCATCTATCTACTGGTGACGCAGCGCCTGGAGCAATGTGGGGTTCAGTATCTTGCTCAAGGATACTTAGGCGAGTTCATCAGGCTCTGGGTTGGGGGACAACTACTTTACCACTGAGCCACGCCATCCCCATCCTGCCCCAAGTGGAGGAGTTCAAGTATTTTGGGTCTTGTTCACAAGCGAGGATAGGAAGGACCGGGAGATCGACAGGCGGATCGGTGCAGCGTCAGCAGTAATGTGGACTCTGCACCTGTCCGTAGTGGTGAAGAAGCAGCTGAGCTGAAGACAAAGCTCTCGATTTACCAGTCGATCTATGTTCCTACCCTCACCTATGGTCATGAGCGATGGGTCGTGACCGAAAGAACAAGATCCCGGATACAAGCGGCCGAAATGAGTTTCCTCCGCAGGGTGTCCAGGCTCTCCCCTAGAGATAGGGTGAGAAGCTCGGTCACCCGGGAGGGACTCGGCGTCAAGCCGCTACTCCTCCGCATTGAGAGGAGCCAGCTGAGGTGGCTCGGGCATCTGGTTCGGATGCCTCCTGGACGCCTCCCTGGAGAGGTGTTCTGGGCATGTCCCACTGGTGGGAGGCCCCGGAGATGACCCAGGACACGCTGGAGAGACTATGTCTCTCGGCTGGCCTGGGTAACCCCTTCGGATCCCGCCGGAGGAGCTGGTTGAAGTGGCTGCGGAGAGCGAATTCTGGGCTTCCCTGTTAAAGCTGCTCCCCCTGCGACCCCAGCGCAAGCAGACGATAATGGATGGATGGATAACTGGCAATGCATATAATGTACAGTATAACCCTTTAAGCAACTGATGGTTTTAACACAAACGGCTCAGCAACACTTTTAGACATTTATTATACTTTTCAACATCTCAGACTTACTTCATCCTCTATGAGGAGCAGAGACATCTATACCATGTAGATGTCCATGTATATAGTTTTGCCATCTCTACTATGGTGTCAAAAGCAGGCAGCAGCTCAACAATTTAACCAATTCATTCATTCATCTTACATTTATCCTATCCTTGGATGAACAAAAACACTTTTTCATTCTATTGTACTCTGGTTGAGGTAAAGCATGTCACGGAACAAAATACTCGCATTCAAGGCACCACTGTTTATAAATGAGTTTGCAAGTATGTTATCGGGAATATCATTATATGAATTTCTGCTAGAAGTAAACAAAATTTGTCTTTAGTCTACTATCAAGCTTAGTGTCGCCCATGTCCACATTATGTCGCCTACCATGAATTGCCTTTTTGTTTTGTATGTCACTCACACATCACCTATCGCTTATCGTCTCCTGCTTTCAACTGGGTTGTTTACCGGCACAGTTGCTCAATGATACATCTCATGCTGTGTACTACAAAGGAAATTTATCTGGGTAAACACAGCCATTTGCTTGCCATTTCTGTATTCATGAGAAGTGTTGTGTTTTGCTCGCCATATTTGGCACACAGTCTAAATGACGCCTTATAACACTAAAATTGGAACGGTAGAGATAATGTTGGCCCAAAGTTCAATGGGTTGACCTTGACATTAAACAGGCTGGAATCAGATTGTTGTGCTTTCTAGACCTCTTTGTCAAAATTACATTCATTGTAATGATTGCATCAGAGAGGGAAAGAGAAAATACTGGTTGCCTTAACGCACATGTTATACATTTATGTTTATGGCATCACCGAACAGGTTTTAAGTGCGCTATTCTCGTGTTATTGAATTGGAAACCAAGTTTCAAGGTTACCTACAAACTGGATAGTTAGGGACATTTTCTTACCAGTGCTGTTCTTATTTCTCAAGATGTCGTTTTCAACTATGACAGAATTGTTCTTTAACTACAAAGATTTTACTAGCCATCCTATAATTTATTTTTTTTTTTTTAATCTGCATAAATGTAAGTTACCTCAAAGAAATTTTTTCACACTAACATTCTCTTTCAACTGGTCAGATCTACAGAATACAGTGGATATAAACATTTTACACACCAGTTCAATTTTAGGTTAGCGGTCACCCAAATGGTAAGAAAGGTTTGAAAATGATTCATTTTGTTCCATTTCACAAACACCTGGTGTTTAAAAAGAAAGACTCTTACTAGGAGATTTGGGACAAAATATCATTTGATGATATGTCGCGATACGAAACGTCACAATACTCATTGTGTTTATATAGACTAGATACCCTGCCACATGATTGAGGCAACATAGTCGGAGTGCAGAAAGGGTTACCAACTGCTTATAATGAGTAGACAGTAGAACAAGCTTACACCCACTTCACGATTCATTAGTACGAGCAGGCGATTCAATTAGTTTCAAACCAAAATTAAAATAATCACATGACAACAAACCCTACACAGTATAACTAGTAATTAATGGAACAACTGGAACACTAACTGAAGGAAATTAGCACAGAACATGAACCTTTGGAAGTTATTTATAGCCTCAGCACCACATTGCATGCTGGGAGAGATGCATGAGTTGCAGTACTTTGGGATGACAAAAATGTTGATTGCAAGCGGGTGGCAGCAGAGGTTGTCTGTCTCTCTCAATGCTAGCAGTGATAGCCAAATGAAGCTTCCTGACGCAATAAGGCTTTGCAGCCAATTGGTTCAGTATGTCGCTATCAAGTGGTCCTGAAGCTCAAGAGCCAACAGTGTTGAGAAATCTTTGGCTTTTTTTTTTCCAGAAAATATGAGTGCTTGTAAATTTTTGATATCGTATCGTGACGCATCGTATCGTGATCCTGGCATATCGACATGCATCATATCAAAGAGTTTGTCCCATCTTTGTTTACTAGGTTAAGATTTTGGGATGTTCGACTCATGTCTTGGCATATATGAAAAGGAAATATTTCTTAGCACTGATATTTCAACCTGATGATAACATACTTTTAACAAATTGGGAAATTCTGTATGCTCTATGAATACACCTTACATAGGCTGTGCTGGAATTCAAATGACCATAGTTCATTTATAATCGTGAAGACAGCATTATCAACACAAAACATTGTATTCATATTTCATACCTCAAAAATAAATGTCATTCAAAGTAGAATTGTACTCACAAATTTTGTCATATAACAAACATTAAATCATCTGTGTCGAATACATTGAGTCGAGGTTTTTCCATCAACCGAATGAGGAATGTCCATCAAGTATAGTTCAATACATTTTAATTAAAGATCAAGATTACCCAGTAATCATGAGAATAAGATTGTACCATTTTGGTTGAGGGACTTAATGAAGGAATAAAAGATTTTTTTTTTTAATTACTCTTAAGCAGCACAATACAGAAGGTGCCTTCACATTAACAAGGAAATTCAAGAACTTAGTTTACTTAACCTGTCTGTAGTTTCACACTGTTGCCACTATAAACATGATGTTGTCAAATGCAATAAGAGCACTTGGGTTAGACAGAAAAGCCTTCCAGTGTTTCAAAAAATGTTATTTGCATACATGAATATTCATGTTTTTCTCCCTCCTGAAATAGCCCTTAATGTGGTTAATTCTGCCAAAATAAGTTTTCTCCATGATGGTTACAGCTTTGTTGGTACTGGAACAACAATGACACTGAAATGTGAAAATATTTTGTCTACTAAACCCAGCAAATGATCTACCCAGGAGAACAAATGTTTATTATTTATTGCCTAATTTTGTTGTTCTTTTGCGGTATTCCTCTTTGCATACTCATTTGTTTTCTTTCTACAATAAAACCGGCAAGTATGGTGAAAGGGAAATGGAATATATTTTTGCAATTCTGATGGAAGATGCGTTACGCAGACGCCACACTCATGAGAAAAAAGCTTTCAGGCATACAAATGTATTGTTGTCTCATTAAAAATTGAAAATAAAGCTATTTTCAATGGAGCGTGTGGACAGTGTTACATATGTGGAGGCTTGTGTGTGTATGTGTGTATTGTACCCATTGCATTTCTGCACTTACATATAGTGTGAGGTCAGAGCCTCAATACTAACGTTTCAAGGCACATTTGACAAAAATTTCTGTATGATTGAGAAGAAATACTGCTTAGGTTTGCATAGGTGTGACCTTATTTATTTCACATTAAGTGTTAAATGGTTTAGAGTCAATTAAATCACGCCTATGACCGGCAATGGCAGCAAGTTGACCAACTTCAGCTATGTTAAAAGGTGCACCTTTCATGAATTTCTAGGAATCAGTCGATCCTAGCCGCTCTTTGCTGTTAATGTCAGAAGGAGTTGTATTTTTATTGGTGTTTCATAAAAGCACTGTGTGGTAATTGTTTTGTAGCCACTAGATGGCCTCTTTACCTTGTCTTTTCTTTGGGAGAAAATTCAGTCAGATAATGCATGTTTAGTGAATGCTTACATTTGGCTCACATTTAAACCGTTCCAACATTAAAAAGTCTTAAAGCGGAAGTTCAGATTTTTTTTTTATATTAGGCTTCATCTTCGAGTTAGCGGTGGTTAATTAGTCAGTGGCGTTGATTTCAACAAATTCAGTGCAGTTTGTTAGTTATTTATTAATTTCAGGACTCCGGAGTGGCAAAGAGAGTTAATGGTCCCATCCTTGCATGCCAATAAACGATATTAGCAGAGATAACATAGACAAATAAATTCAAAATGCAGATCGTTGTGCAAAATACCCATGTGGCTAAAACAATGTAACATAAAACCGCTGTAAGTCATTTATTTCTGTGGTACTATTTGTTTTTAGATGCTTAATCCGACCACAATCCAGAGGATCGCTTAGGCCACTCGTGCTCATGCTGCATTCGATGAATGTGGGAAGTCGGACTTATCCCACTCGGATGGTACCAGTTGCGACATCAAACAGTTCCAAGCGTTCTTTATTTTGGCCATCAAAAGATATGTTGACCTCCCGCAGACCAGCCTTCTTGTAAGTGATCAAATAGTGAAGGAAAAATGACAGCTAAGGTAAATAGACCACACTGTAAACTGCCTTCTTTTGTTTTACTATTGACTGTCTGCTTTTTCGATGGGCAGCGCATTTTCTCGAGTGACATCTCATTGAAGCAATTCGTGAAGTCGGTCCTTTTTTTCTCACTTCAGCAAGGGCCTCCCAGTTCGAGTGGCGTTCAAATTATTTTTTTTCCCCCCTGGTCCGAGGTTGGAAAACGAAACTTCCCACCTTCCTTGAATGCAGCATCAGTCTACGGAGTAGGGGTGTGCCATCTTATGCACCCCACGATTCAATTTAATTACGATTCAGGGTGCTACGATACGATTATTAAACGATGATCGCGGTATTGACGATGATCGCGGTTATAGCGATTATCACGATTATTGATGCATCGTACCATACCTAATACAGTAGCATAACAAATTCATGTCCATTATTTATTTAAAATATCCAAATGATTCAACAGGAACGATGGAAACAAGCCAATACAACAAAATGCTGCTCTTAAGATGCTTTTTTATTTATTTATGTTTTACAAAGTGCAAAAAGATTAACCATTTTAAAGGGAGTACTTATTTCTCTCAACAATACAATAAAATTCACACAGGTGGAATTAATTCCACATTTTCTGGACACAAAGCGTCTTTAGAAATAAGACTTCTTTTAACCAATATACTTTGTTTTCACAGAATTCTGTACTATTTCGCATGTTTGTAGTGTTACCGCTGTACTTAATCGTGGTTTTACACGTTCTGTATATGAAATACACGTTAGCGAATTAGCTTAGCGCTCAGCGCTAACTATTAACATCTCAAAAACAACAACAATAAAGGCTAAACAGTACAAGAGTGTTCGTGTACTCACCTCTTTAGATGCACACGGGTCTTAGCAACACATTCAGGACATTTTTCAATCGAAATGCCTTAAAACTACTGCAGGACATCTAAATGACAAGGAGCAACAAACTCTCTCTTCCCCTCTTGCTCTAAAAAAAATAACTTGCGCACAAAAGCGCGACCACCGGGTTGCGCTTCAGTTCCTGCCTCTCTCATACACACGTTTATTTTCCAGTCTTTTAAAAAGGTGTAAATCTCTCAGTAACCAGCAGCATCCATCATAACGTGCGCGCGCCCGTTAACTGTGCCTGGCGGCAGACGTGCTTGAATTGTTCTGCTACGAGCGGCTGCCATAAAGTTATGAGGGAAAAACATCGTTTTTGAACCTTTAAAAATCCGAATCGTCACGTGTCGAAACGCGATGCATGTAATAATCGATTTTTTGGAACTCCTCTACAATGGAGTCTTGACTGAAGAACGGCAACATAGTGAAACGTGCATTTAGAGGCTGTGGAAACAGAAGAAACGGGCAAATGAAAGTTTTCACAAATTCCCTATGAAGAACGAGGAACAATACAAACTGTGGATACTTGTTGCTGGCTCTGACGAACACACCTGTGGAAAAAAAAAAAAATATCACTTCGCTCTTGAGCCTGTTACCTACAGAGCTGCTGGATTACAAATGTTGCTGTTCATACTACAGTTATTGACATGCAATAGCAAGTTTTAAGTACTTCATCCTGAAAATATACCCAACACTATTGATTGCAAGGGTCTATGTGATTTTCATGCGTGCATATGTTGTTTATTATTGGCATGCTAGGACGGGGCCATTGACTCGCGCTAGCTTATCCACTCAGTAGCCTTGAACCTAATAAAAAACTACTGTAAAGAATTTGTTGAAATCAACCCCAACTAATTAAACCCCCACTAACTTAAAGATTAAGCATAATGTCAAAAATTTTGAACTTCCCCTTTAAAATGCCCCCCAAAAATCTTTGAGATTTAGAGACCTAATACAATTTAGTAGTTCTGTTCTCCAGAATATTAATTTAACAATTTTCTTAAACCTTGCAATTCTCGTTTTTTAAACCTTGTAATTCTCTTATGGGAAAGCAGAATACTGTTGCATTTTATTTTTTTTTAAAAAGAAAGATATGATTTTGGAGTTTGGAGTATTTCAACTTTCCAATAAATTCTTTTTAGAGGACTACTGCCAATGTGTTTGGGGAAAAAATGATTCACAGGTAATGTTCAATGTTTTGGAAAAGGGAAAAAAAGGTGAAGGTGCATTGGGGGAAAAAATAGGGATCAGCAAAAATCAAGAACGACAAATCAGGCTTTTCAAAAATTGGTGAACAGTCAGAAAATTATGATTGGTGCACCCCAACTTCCTATTCAGTTAGTCTAAGTGGTTTTGTTGACTCAAGTGCTTAAAGTTTGTATTGTTTAGCTTATTTGCTGCAACTGACGGCGAGAGACATCAAATCCATTTTGACTGGGAGGGCATTCGATTGCTGCCAGGCCACCAGTCAAAATGGTTTGGATGTCTCTCGCCGTCAGCAGCACTGAAACATGATCGCTCTATGCCAACCTTTTCGGAAAAGCATGTTACGGTTTTATCCTCAATTTAGGCTGTATGAGGGTTACAATCCCAATAAGTGAGGATACCAGTCCACAAAATGCAACCACACCTGCATTAGACTGATAGATCCCCAACTTGTCCAAGGGGATGGACAGATCACAAATGTTTTTGATGGTATCTATAACAACAGCGGGGTGGGATTTGAAGACCTGCAACAGCAGAAATATAAAAGCATCCAAATGAGGGATTATGACTTCTGCGATTTCAGGATTGTCGTTGAGATGTGAATTCATTTTCTGCCTAAAGTGCTTATCCCTTGCCCTCTGCACCATCAACTGGGAGATGACGTAAACATCTCGGGTCAGGCTTGCAACGAGCGAGAGGAGGTAGCATCGCGAGGCGCTAACGCTCCAACGCTCTTTATCGATATTACGCAGAAGGCCCACGTTCCCGGCCCAAAGCGTGTTGTCGCAGATAAAGTAGAGAGCACGGTTGATGTTGGCAGCAGTAAGGCAAAGGCAAAGCACTCGGTCAGACAGTCGCATGGTTCGCTTGGCAGCCTCAATGGCATTTATTGCATTCCCCAGCCTGAACACTGACAAAGAAAGCAGAAAAAGAGGGCTTTAGAACAGAAACGAAAATGCACATGGCTGACAATTTCAACCCGCACATACTTTTCAAATTGAAAGACATCTTGCCCATCGAAACCCGAAGTCACAGCTCAGACGCTAAAGGCTGTCGAGCCTCAAGGCTGCCATGACTGGGTCACTCTTGAGAGATAATTAAGTGCTTTAACAAGTGAGCTTGGCCTATTCCACTGTGACCTCATACGGCGACAGGAGGAAAGAGGTTTTTTTATTGGCAGGCCCAGCGCACAAGCTGCACCTTTATTACCATGAGAGGCTCATATCCAGTCCACCACTGAATTTTAAATTGTTCCGGAGCCTTGAAGTAAAAAAAAAGTTTGCAAGTGAGCCCAGGTGGAAAAGCAAAGCTCGGTCTCACACAGAGCTCAAAGGGATGAGTCTCAAAAGTCTCCTGCTGTTCACTACAATGCATTTATTCTGGTAAAGTTGAGTGACACCTTACCACGTACCAAGCATACATAGTTTGTACTTGTATTTTTAGGTTTCTTCCCTTTATTCAATTAATAGAATAGGTTTTCTTCAGAAGTGGCAAGCATTTGATGAGATTAAAGATTCCAATACACTAGTTTCTGAAAGCGTGTAAAATTTACACATACTGTAAATGTGTGAACTGCAGTGACTCATGGATCAGGTTCGAGGGCTTTCATCCATCCATTTTTTTTTTTTAGCAGATGAGCTGGACGCAACTTCAGAATCAAAACAGCAGGGTTTCCCCAAGAAAACTTGCAAAGCCTGGTGGTACAGAAGCCCACCAACTGCCCACAATGTTTTTGAAAAAATAAATAAATTAAAAATGTTATATTGACAGAAATCTGTAAATGATGACGATTGTGTTGTTATTATTAGTCATTTCTCAACAATACTTAATGAAGTCTTACACAAGTCCTGACAAAGTTTTAACAAACAAAAATAAAACTCAATTTAGTGCGAAGGCAAAGAGCGGGGACAGATTTGTTCACATATCGACCATAAGACGTCGCCATTGCGTGTTCAACCGTGTCACGGTGATACGGTCATAATTGTTTACTTATCAGTGGTGGAATGTAACAAAGTAAAAGTACACTTTGCTACTTTGCGCTTCAAACTTTGCGCCCTTACTATCGCGGATTTTTGTTGATCACAATGAAAAATTAAGTGTTCAAATGCAAATTTCTGAGTCTCAAATATTTTTTCGCATTCAAAAACTTTCTATCTATGATTGAATTTTTTTTTTTTTTTTTTATTTAAGTGATTTTTCTTTTGAAAATATTTTTTTTTCTTTTGAAGCAACTTATTTTTTGATTAAATAATAAAGACACAAATGTCCTAACCAAAATGTGGCCCAAATGCAAAACTACATTACTTCAATCAAAAAAGTTGTTTCAATTAAAAAAAAAAAAAAAGTCAAAGAAAAAGTTTTCAAATGCATTTTTTTGAGTTTCAAATTTATTTTTGCATTCACTTTTTTTTTTTTTTTGATTGAAATGATTTTTTCTTGTTTGAAAATATATATCTTTATTTTGATTGAAGCAACTTTTTTTTTTTTGGGATCGAATAATAAAGACACAAATCTACCTCCATACAGCTGCAGTTTGTTTGCTAAAGTTAACGATGAGAGACAGGCGTACAATCTTTGATCTTGCTAGAAAAGCTTGGGAGCGCTGCCCTTCAAAGTAGCCGACTCGTTTAGCTTGTTAAACATGTGGCAACTCATTAAAAGAGCAACATGAGCGGATTTCAGTGGACTCAATCAGTGAAGCATTTCATAACGACAAGCATTTTGTTATGTTATTCTAGTTTCAAAATAATTTGGAGGGACAGCAACGTTATGTTGAAGTAATGCTGCGAGTAATGTTAAAGTTACGTATAAAACGTATAAGTATTAGAGTATATATTCGGGGGGAAAAGGGAAGAACATGTCTTATATGTACCGTAATTTCCCGAATATAACGCGCACTTTTTTCCCCAAAATCAACTTGTAAAATCATGGTGCGCATTATAAACGGGTACATGGATGGAGACAGAAATATATATATATATATATATATATATATATATATATATATATATATATATATATATATATATATATATATATTTATATATATATGTACACCCTTTTTTTTTATTGACACGGCCACGTTGTGTTGCAGAAACGTATGCGGCGACCAGTTGCCGACCATTACGGTACCTGACGTCACCATTTTGTTTCGGTAATACTTCACTCTAATCGGCCGACTGATTTCGTCTGTGTTAAATTCTGCTTTTTTTCACTCTTCATAAAGCACAGAATTTAGTTTCTTGAACTCATTTGAGTCGACGTTTATTGCAGCTCTGCAACTCGGACCATAACAAACGTAAGCAAACACACTTCCTGTGTCCGTCAACTATATCGGTCCCTCGGGAAACTCAAACCCAAATAACAATAGTTCCTATTGTTACTAGAGCTGGGAATCTTTGGGCACCTAACGATTCGATTACGATTACGATTCAGAGGCTCCGATTCGATTATAAAACGATTATTGATGCACCCCACTCCTTTTTTTTTTTTTTATTTGTTTTGTACATTAGTTCCAAAATTGTTCAAAAATCCTCTCAGGCTAAACCAAACTACTATTTCAGTATCAAGTTAACATATAGCAGTAAACAAATATACAAAAATAACAGTAAATAAAAAACTCCAGTCCCCATTCTATATCAGCAGCTTTAAACTACTTTCAATTAATTTAATGTTGTGAATCAACCGTTAAAGTTGTTAAAATTGCTCCTGTTATTCCATAATTTCTCTTTTGTCTACTTTCAACATGTGAAAGTTTTAAAACTATTTTAAAGATAGATTCAAGTCAATATTTTACCGATTTAGGAGTATTTTAGATAAAAAGTTAATTAGGTTCGCTTGGAAGGTTCACAACAACAGCCTTGCAGGGAAGTGTACTGCTTTAAGATGGCGGCCGTTACTAACGCCTGCATCTAGTTTTTTGTAGATGTGCTGGTAACGATACCGAAGCTATAATGCATCTAGTCCTATATAAATGATATCTACCGTAACATAATGTGGCTTGTAGCAGCTTTTCGGCGGTAGTCAGGTATGTTGTTGTTTTTTTTATTATCTCGTGGCATGAGTTGAGCTAGAGCCGTGAGTTGAGCATTGGCGTTACCCGAGGGGCCGGGTAATGAGAAGCATGATGTTTAGCTACTCTCGCTCCGTCCCTAATTGCGTACCGAAGACCGCGCGGCGCGCTGAGTGTGTCTTACTTCTGCTTTACTTGGCATATTTCAATAATCGGAATTTGGATGTTTGTGAATCGTTCTCGAATCTTCCACGGCCGAATCGCGAATAATCTAAGAATCGGAAATTTTGCACACCTCTAATTGTTACTGTCGTGTCGACAGCGATGAGCTCTCTCGGATTTCCAACTTACGTTCTCACTTTCATTTTACCGTATCAATCCATGGAAAAAACATTTATTCATCATGATGAAACGAGCAAGTTATACAGCAGGCTTTAAAAGAAAAGTCACATCTGTTTTGTTTTCTCCTAGATTCTGGTAAATTGGAGAAGTTGTCAAATCATATTATTACCGTAAATATTGTCAGTTTATGGTAATGTTTTGAACTACCAATGTGCTATGCTTGTGCTGTGTTTCACCAGTCAGTAAAATGACATTTCTGTATCTGTACACGAGCTCTGGTTTCTTGTATTCTTCTATTTAGTGGTGCTAAAATAAGGGTGCGCGTTACAAACGGGTACAATAATTTTCCTAGATTTTACAAGAAAATTTGGGGTGCGCATTCTACACGGGTGCGCCTTATATTCGGGAAATTACGGTATGTCTTTCCAATGCTATAATTGAGACAATACATTAATAAACACAGTAAAAAAAAAAATGTAAAAAGGCTTCGCTTCTACTTCACGGATTTCGATTATCGCAAGGGGGCGGGGGTGGAGGGGTGTTAATGGTTTCGCCATTAACCGTGAAAAAGGAGGGATCACTGTACTTTGTTACTGGAGTTCGTATTTTTTATTTATATGTACTTGAGTACAAATAAGATGTGGTACTTTTTACTTCCGTACATTTTACAGCATGGATCTGTACTTTTTACTCCACTACTTTTCAAATTGTCGCCTGCAATAACTGTTACTTTTGTTTGTTTTGATTCTTTTTTCTCTTTGTGAATCGATTTTTTCGTTTTCGTAATTGAGCACTAGAGGCAGCAACATGAGTACAATAAAGATTAAGCAGGTGAAGAAGATACGGGCCAATAACAACCAACAGTGAGAGCTGCACTCTCTTGTACAGTAGGTATGCTTGCAATTAGCCATTAAGATTTTCATTAATCATTTTGGCACAAACTATTATTTAGTTTAGATTTGGAGTTTTTCATCTTATTAAGCTTCCGTTTATAGTGTAGTCAATTTTACTGCTTGTTTTTTTTTTCCCATTCTGCAGTTTTAAATAAAATCGAGCAGTCTATGAATTTTCCGGTTCTTTCTTTAAATATTGGCTTAGATCTCTGTGTCATATATCACATTATTTCGTCGGGAGAAAATTTTGTTTCTATTTCATTCCTCCTGACCGCCAGAGGGCGGTGCTTAGCACCTGGATATCTACGTGTGCGTTTTTACTTGTAAAGTAAATTTTAAAGCAAATACTTTCATAATTTTACTTAAGTATTGTTTTCTTAGATACTTGTACTTTCACTTAAGTATTTTTTATCCCTTTATCTGTACTTTTACTTGAGTAAAAAAAAAAAAGTGAGTACTTCATCCACCATACAAAGAAGCCTCGCGGCCCACCAGGCCTAAGAAGCACTAGGAAAAACCCAGGAACAGGATGATGAATTAATGATTTAACCCCCTCAAATTAACTGATTTATAGCCATTCACTGTGATTATGACATCTATCAACATTAAAGGGAGTAAATGAGCTAAGATTTGAGCCAAGAGTTTGCATGTTCTTTTGTTTCAATTTCTCCAGCTTCTTCCCACATTGCAAAAACATGAATGTTATGCTCACACAGGCTCGAGATGGATGGTGATGAATACTAATAACTGCCAATTTACTGTTTCAGAGTTTTATCATAAAAACAAGCATTTCTTCACAAAACAACATGCAATAATAACCAAGGTGTAAAACTAAAACCTTTAGGTTAAAAAAAAAAGTCAACTAAACATTAGCTAGCCTAGTCCGTTTATCTAACAAATTATTGATTCAAAAGACAAGAGTGAGTGTTTCACAGGAAAAGGTCAACCACAAGTTACAAAAATTCGCCTGTAACACCATGAACACCAAACTTTGAATTGATCATACTTACACTTTCGTCCAGCACTCATGTTTGCCTCCAGACTCTTGAGTTTGACAACCAGCTCCTTTCGCTGGGAGTTGTTTCGGAGCGCATACACAGCAAGGGCACACACATATTGTGTGGTTCTAAAATAATAATTAAAAAGATAATATTATTATCAGTTATTGAAAAAAATAAAGACTGAGGTTGAGTTGTCATGAAGACTCATGATTTTTTTTTTTTTTTTTTTTTTTTATTAAACCCTTACAAGGCACGCGTTTAACTCATTGATTGCCATTTTGACTTCCCCAGCCAGTTCTACCGGGTAACATGAATTGGATGTCTATCGCCATCAATGGCATGCAATGAGTTAAATCCTATGGGGGGGAAAAATGAAATACTATGAATTACTAACTACTACTACAACTGATAATTAGTGCTGCAGCAATTAATTGGTTAACTCGAGTAATTCGCTTAAAAAAAAAAAAATTCAAATTAAATGTTGCTGCTTCGAGTGTTCTTTAAAGTGGTATTGTAATGGTTTGTTTTAAAAGTGTTTGCATTGTTTTATTCATTTAAGTGCATACACTGCCCTCTAGTGGTGACAGTGAATATGACAAGTTTTTGTTTGCGCTATTGTTTTTGTTAATGCATTTGGAATTTAGTTTATTGGTATATTTATCCATTTTTTGTGGGAATATGTGTTTGAACAATTTGTTAAGACCATTGTAAAAGAAAGAAAAAAACGTTAGCATTTTATACTATTCAAGCTAGCGGACCTTTGCTATGCAAGTTAGCCAATTGTTCTTTTGTTGTACTTAGATCCTCATTTATATATTTTTATACCTATCTTCCTTAACCGATTACGCGATTATTCAAACTAACTAGTTCATCAATTAATCGACCACTAAAATAACCGATAGCTGCAGCTCTACTACTACTAATAAAGCTAAATAGTACGGGGGGGGGGGGGGGGGGGGACTTCAATCTTGCTTCAGTCTTAAAGGTGCTGTAACCTGTGTATATTTACTGTTTATATTAAATTTCATTACATTTAGTCTGTTTTAACATTGTTTATAAACATGCAATAGAAATACAGTATAACGATGATTAATAGGGGAAAAAATGATAACTTTAAAATACAATAATAATTGGTACCATAGGTTGTTTTAAAGCACCAAAAAGTAACTTGGGTTAAATGTCAAATTAAATATATATATATATATATATATATATATATATTCGTTGACTTGCCAAACCTAATCATTGGCGTTTTAAGTTAAAAGGTGTCAACTTTTGAATAGATGTCCAAGGTATTGACCACTGTTCAAGCAATGAGTTCAATTTAACAACACATATCACGTTTTTTTTTGTTTTGTTTTTTTGTCTCAAAACTGAACTAGAAAGTAACATTGGTGACAAAGTCACACATATATTTACTAAACGTACCTGAAAATACGGTCCCTTCCTTGGCTCTGGTTGATAACATTTTGGACGAGCTCCATAACTTGCAGAGTACAAGTTGTTCCACCACGATTTGCACTCTCGTCTTCCTGGACTTAACACGATAGACGGCAAATATGTTCGGTCTAAATTCCCTCAGGAATAATGTTTAGTTTGAAGTTTCCAGTTGAAAAATAAATGACAGTTAAAGTTTCGAGTGAAAAACTTATCAAGCACATTTCCTTCTTGCCGAGTGAATTTGCGAAACAGGTGATTTTTTTTTTTTTTTTTCAACCCGGAAGTGTTCACGTAACGGAAGTGGAGGTAGCGTCAGGGATCAGCCGCGTCAATGTTACCAAGGTAACCAAAAACTAAATTACAAGTATATCAGCTTGGCATAAAAAAAAAAAAAAAAACAATTTACCAAAAGAATGGACAGAGCAAATGTATGTCCTCTCTACTATTTTTCACCTTTTATAAAATAGCCATGATTGAATGTCTTACTCTACCTCATGCAACCCTGTTATGCATATGATCAGAATAAGGCAAATATTTATTTGTATTTCCGCCATTAGAAATTGAATCTGAAATGCTAAACTTGAATTTGAAATGCTTAACTTGTTACATAAGTTTGTCCTCTTGATAGGGAATGGGACGTACTACGTCACTGTTTGGACGCGCCTCCATGCTGGCAATATGATTTACTTCCGGTTCGGCAGAGTCAATGCGGATTGTAACGTGTGGTAGTGCTAAGCTAACTCTTTCGGTGTTTTAGAAAGAAAATATGGGTGCTTATTGTTGCGTTACCGGGTGCAACAGCATCTCCTACGACAAAAAAAAGGGGTTAGGAAAAATGGACTCACTTTTCACCGTTTTCCTGCATGGAGGACCAAATATCAGATCACGAAGGTACGACGGATGGCTGGATTGCAGCGGTTCGTCGGAAAAGCATTTCTTATGATCATATTTCTGCTGGAATGAGAGTGTGTTCCTGTCATCTCTACTCTTGTAAGTTGAACGATTTATCCACTTTTGGTTTCAATACGTTTTTCTTTTTTTACACCGTTGTGTAAATCTGCCTCGGTAGCAATGCTCGCCTACTACGACCCACCTACCTGTTGTGTTCCTAGGTAAACCTGCTGACAACACATCCCGATTTGTCACCATCTCTCTTCTTGGATCATTTGACAAAGAAAATTTGTTCAATGGAGTGGTTCCATTTGTCCTGTGTCGGACTCAAACAAGCCCCTGCTGCAGACGCCATCTGGGTCTGCCCTTCTCGTCGATGAACTGCGGGCTTTTAACTTGTGAAAATGCAAGAACTGTAATGCACATATTTATTCTGCCTGGCTATTTAACTATGGCCAGTGACGTATTATTATTATTATTATTATTTTTTTTTTTAAACCACTTTGACAAAGACACGTTTCATTGTAATGTTGAATTTATATATTCTATTATTATTTTTAAATTATAATATTCTTATTTGCACTTATGGAGACTTTAGACTGTCAATTTAAATAGTGTTGGAAAAGTTGCAATACCTAAAATAGAAATGCAAGAACTGTAAAGTACATATTTTTTACACCTTTATTTACCTAAGGCCACTGGATGTTTTTTAACTGCTTTGAAAAAATACAGGTTTTGTTGTGCTCTTGTATTTATATAGTATATAGCTTTTTATAATGTATTATGTATTATAATATTTGCTGTCCCCTGCCAGAGTGTGGGCCATTTTGTACTAAAAGGATTTTAAACTGTCAGTTCAAATACTGTGTTGGAGACTAGTACTTGCAATACTTAAAATGGAAATGCAAGAACTTTAAAGCACATATTTATCCTGTCTGGCAATTTACCCAAGGCCAGTAAATAGGGTTTTAAACTGCTTTAACAAAGACACGTTTATTGTGATCTTGTATTTGTGTATTACTTATAATTATATAATATTTGCTGCCACCGTCAGAGGGTGGGCCTTGTTTGCACTAATTTAAAGATTTTAAACTGTCAATTAAAATATCGTATTGGAGAAATTGCATTACTTGAAATAAATCTATTGCAACTTATCAGTCCCAGTTCTTGTCTACAACACTGTCCAAAAAGCCCTATTTTATACATTATTTTAAAATATTTTTATTTGCAGCCTACGCAGACATTTTTTTTTTCAGATAATCATACATCATAGTCCAGGTAAAAAGCATGTATGTAAGTATGTTAATATAATTTATGTTTAAGTATCATGATTTAAATTTGCTCATCAAATCCAGACATTTATTATAAATGTTTCTTCAGTAGTTTTTAAAAACAAAGGTTTTACACATGATAGTTGGTACAAGACAATACAGATTTATTTTGCATTGATCATTTAGCCTATAAATTATTTAGTTTGATATTCGTGAGGAATTAGTACTGACTCGCGTTCACCCAATCGGTTTTGCCTTATTAATGTCCCCTCCCCAGCAAAAAGTGTACATTAAGGTTATGCTGTTATATTGTCCCTACCAATTTTGAGTATCAGCAATATACTTTTTTAAATATGAAATTTAAAAATAAATAAATAAATAAAATATCTGCCCTGCTCAAAATGGTATAATTTAAGATACAAAGCAGAACATTATGTGCAACATAAACAGAGACCAACTTTTTAAGTAAAAAAACAAAAAACGTGTTTTTCTGCCAGAAGGTGTAGCACTTTTTTTTTTTGTCCTCCATGCTGCTCCTTGGTCTTAAGGTTGCTTAATAGTTGGTGGGGACAATCTGAGCATCCTGAAAAGTTGGTAGTGCTATGTCCCAACCGTCCCTATGCAAACCTACGCCTTTGTATTGTAGACACGTTTTTTTATTTTCGTTATTGTCATCGTTGACGAAAATAACAATGCTCTGTAAGCTGAGCTAATCAAGTCTTTGATAGTTTATTACCTATTATTGATGAATATGTAGCATAAAACCCCAAAAAATGAAGATTGATACTTGTCCAGCATAGATAAGAAAAGGGGACAAATAATAATCATAAAACAGAACCCTAAACCCCCCCCCAAAAAAAGCTTTGGTAAGCCGTAAGGATTCGTTTATACCAGAGAAGCTCTCGCTGCTAACATTTAATAACCTTTGTCAAAGGTCTGTTCAACCACCTTCGAAAAGTACTTAATTGCTTCAAGGGTGTCCACTTACACTTCAGTTTCGTCATCCAGAACTGCTGTATTTTTGGCATGTAGTGATGTAGTCACAGAAACTTGAAATGTAATGTTCAGTCTTTGTAAGGACCCAACTGACACCAAATAACATAGGAATTGAAAGTGCAAACTCGTCACATGGATTGACAGACTTACAAATGAGTGTAGCATTGAGAATGTACTGTTTTCGTATCATTAATCATTCAGAAATGGCAAATTCTTATAAAATGCCAGGTTGATTAGTGTTGGTCTGCAGCCTATTTTGCAAATTTTCTTTGTGATTGAAAGGTTATAAACTTAATGGCCATATAAATCACAAGCAGCACTAATCAGTTGTGAGAAAGCCAATACAGCTGGAACTGTTAAGTTCAAATTGAAACAATTGTTCAAATTCATAGTAATAGGATGGGAAAAGTCACATTGAGCTCCGGAGCTACAGATTCTAGCCATCGATCATGATTAATGGCACTGAAAGAGTGAACAATGCATATTATTTTATTGATCGATCGTTAAAAATCCTGTTTTACAAAAATTGATGAATCATCAATACGTTGAATTGTTGATGTACAGGGTGACCCAAAAAAAAGTTTACACTCAGTTGACTGCTTGTTTAAAAGCCATTGAAACATATCTAAATAGGTTGTCATGCTTAAGTGATTCATTAAGGTCATTCAATGCAGCTGGTAATCTCTCGTCTCTACAATTCCTGTGCTTCTGCTGAAAATGAAGAAAACTTTAGCTGTACCTGAATTGCTGCGTGCCGGTCTGACACCTACTGAGATTGCAGCAAATCTGAGAACATCCAGATGTGCGGTCTACAAAGTTAAAAAGAAGCTGAAAGATACTGGAACAGCCTCACGAAAACCTGGGTCTGGAAGTGACGATCTGTGCGGACCAAAAAGTTGATTGACAAGGTGATATGTGGCCACCCCAGAGTCCAGATCTCAATCCCCTGGATTATAGCATATGGGCAACTGTGGAGGACAGTGCCTGTAAGAAGCCACAAACTTCTGTGGCAGCCTTGGAGAGGTCCATTGTTAGATCTTGGGAAAAGATGACAGCATCCTACATAAAGAAGACCTGTCAAGCATTCCGCAGGCGCCTGGAGGCTGTTGTGACACTTAAGGGAGGACACATTGAAAAATAGAATGTACTGTACATGTTCTTTACAATAATGTATAATTTGTGATTAAATTCTAATTCTAAGCTGAATAAACATGGCATTTAAGTTGTATTATGGCAGTGTAAACTTTTTTTGGGTCACCCTGTAGTTTCGACTAGTTTATCTACTAAAGACCAATTATTGCTATGCTGTAAGAGACTAGAGTTCAGAAAACAAAATCAAATAAGGAGGAGGCCGACCTTAATAAATCAGCTGTCTTTGTCAAACAGTTGATCATAAATACAATCGAAATCCAATTTTAAAGCACACTCTCCTATTGACAATTTACAGATTGAATGGGAGTTGGTGCTGAGACATAGGCTGTTATATGAATGAGTTCATGTGTGTGGTTTCTTTATAAAAAGAAATGAGACAACTACTGTCTAACAATAACTCAATTGTTAATAAGCTTCTCCAAAACACAATCTGCCCTGCGCTCCGTCGCGGGTCGCTGGATGGATGCCGGTGTACCGGCTGGGTGTTGCCCGCTCCGGCAGGGGACCGTATTCTGCCCTGGGCTTAGTGGGCCGTTGGGGGTCCCGTGGCGTGCTGTGCCGGTTGGGGGGCTGTGGCTCGTGGGCCGGGTGGGCGGATGTGGGCGTGGGTTTGGTGGTGCATCCCCTCTTCCCGTGCATCCCCTCTTCCCGTCCCTGAAGGCCGGTTGATGGGGGCGTGGGTGGCCCGGGTGACCCCCCTGGATCCCGGGGGGGAGGGGTGACGATGGCTCCTTTGCTGGGCTGTGAGAGGAGGGATGGGCTGCGCTGGCTCCCACCCGGGGGTGCTGGGTGGGGCTGTGGCCCTGGGGTGGCGCCCGCGCACGTCTTTGCGCGTCTGCGTGGCTTTTGCGGTGTTTGGTGGGGCTCACGCACGGCTGGATGTGATTGGGCACGCTCGGTTGGGGGGCCTAGGTGCCAGGATTGACAATGGGGCGGCATAGGGTCAGTTGCCGATGGGCTTACACTCACAAGAGATTCACTTGGAAATCCAACTGAACAGGATCAATGTGACTCATAAGGTTCCACTTATGTGTCCTCTGAAGAAGAAAGTGTCCAAACCATGGCCAACAGAATGAGTTGGTAGGGTTCTTACTAGAGAGAATTACCTCCCACCCAGGGCAGAACACAGAGCCACAATATCCTCAAAAATCGGTCAGTGCCTCCACAGGGGCTTAGAACCCCTGTCTTACCAAAAAGATGCATGGGAGCTATTCATCATTGATGATAAAATACAAGGAAGGATAAAGTCTATTGGTGTTCTTTTTTTTTTTTTTTTTTTTTTTTTAATTGAATCATAAAGATATTTAAAGCATGAAATCATTCTTGAGTGGCCCTAAAGGCAAGGCAAGGCAAATTTATTTATATAGCACAATTCAACACAAGGCAATTCAAAGTGCTTTACATCACATGAAGATCATAAAAATCACATTTAGATCAATACAGCGTAAAAACCAAAACAAAAGATCGCATTTAATCACAAATAGAATAAAAATAAATAAATAAAAATAAAACAAAAATAAAAATAAAACAAAAACTACTACTACTAATAATAATTGAAATCAGCAATGGAGATAAGCACAAGAGGAATAGAAAGCAAGTAGATTGAAATATTTAGACAGTTATGGATATGCAGTGATAAAAAAAAAAGCGTTTTTAGCCCTGATTTAAAAGAGTTAACAGTTTGAGGATACTTCAGACGTTCAGGTAACTTGTTCCAGCGGTAAGGAGCATAATAACTAAATGCTGCCTCACCCTGCTTGGTTCTTGTTCTTGGAACATGCAGAAGACCGGTTCCAGTCGAGATGTCTCATAGGAATCTAACAAGTCAAGCATGTATTTTGGTCCAAGGCCATTAAGTGTTTTGTAGACGAGCAGTAGTATTTTATAGTCTATCCTTTGAGTCACTGGAAGCCAGTGTAGCGATTTCAAAAACAGTGTAATGTGGTCCAGCTTCCTTGTATTTGTGAGGACTCTGGCTGCAGCATTCTGTACTAGCTGCAGCTTCCTGACCAATTTATCAAGACCTGTAAATATACAGTTCCTTGCAAAAGTATTCGGCCCCCTTGAACCTTGCAACCTTTCGCCACATTTCAGGCTTCAAACATAAAGATATAAAATTTTAATTTTTTGTCAAGAATCAACAACAAGTGGGACACAATCACGAAGTGGAACAAAATTTATTGGATAATTTAAACTTTTTTAATAAATAAAAAACTGAAAAGTGAGGCGTGCAATATTATTCGGCCCCCTTGCGTTAATACTTTGTAGCGCCACCTTTTGCTCCAATTACAGCTGCAAGTCGCTTGGGGTATGTTTCTATCAGTTTTGCACATCGAGAGACTGACATTCTTGCCCATTCTTCCTTGCAAAACAGCTCGAGCTCAGTGAGGTTGGATGGAGAGTGTTTGTGAACAGCAGTCTTCAGCTCTTTCCACAGATTCTCGATTGGATTCAGGTCTGGACTTTGACTTGGCCATTCTAACACCTGGATACGTTTATTTTTGAACCATTCCATTGTAGATTTGGCTTTATGTTTTGGATCATTGTCCTGTTGGAAGATAAATCTCCGTCCCAGTCTCAGGTCTTGTGCAGATACCAACAGGTTGTCGTCCAGAATGTTCCTGTATTTGGCTGCATCCATCTTCCCGTCAATCTTAACCATCTTCCCTGTCCCTGCTAAAGAAAAGCAGGCCCAAACCATGATGCTGCCACCACCATGTTTGACAGTGGGGATGGTGTGTTCAGGGTGATGAGCTGTGTTGCTTTTACGCCAAACATATCGTTTTGCATTGTGGCCAAAAAGTTCAATTTTGGTTTCATCTGACCAGAGCACCTTCTTCCACATGTTTGGTGTGTCTCCCAGGTGGCTTGTGGCAAACTTTAAACGAGACTTTTTATGGATATCTTTGAGAAATGGCTTTCTTCTTGCCACTCTTCCATAAAGGCCAGATTTGTGCAGTGTACGACTGATTGTTGTCCTATGGACAGACTCTCCCACCTCAGCTGTAGATCTCTGCAGTTCATCCAGAGTGATCATGGGCCTCTTGGCTGCATCTCTGATCAGTTTTCTCCTTGTTTGAGAAGAAAGTTTGGAAGGACGGCCGGGTCTTGGTAGATTTGCAGTGGTCTGATGCTCCTTCCATTTCAATATGATGGCTTGCACAGTGCTCCTTGAGATGTTTAAAGCTTGGGAAATCTTTTTGTATCCAAATCCGGCTTTAAACTTCTCCACAACAGTATCACGGACCTGCCTGGTGTGTTCCATGGTTTTCATAATGCTCTCTGCACTTTAAACAGAACCCTGAGACTATCACAGAGCAGGTGCATTTATACGGAGACTTGATTACACACTGGTGGATTCTATTTATCATCATCGGTCATTTAGGACAACATTGGATCATTCAGAGATCCTCACTGAACTTCTGGAGTGAGTTTGCTGCACTGAAAGTAAAGGGGCCGAATAATATTGCACGCCCCACTTTTCAGTTTTTTATTTGTTAAAAAAGTTTAAATTATCCAATAAATGTTGTTCCACTTCACGATTGTGTCCCACTTGTTGTTGATTCTTGACAAAAAAAAATAAATTTCATATCTTTATGTTTGAAGCCTGAAATGTGGCGAAAGGTTGCAAGATTCAAGGGGGCCGAATACTTTTGCAAGGCACTGTACCGTTGCAATAGTCCAATCTGCTGAAAATGAATGCATGCATAAGTTTTTCCATGCCTTGTTGAGTCAGAAGCCCCTTAATTCTGGTTATATTTTTTAGGTGGTAATAAGCGGATTTAGTGACGGACTTTAGATGGCTATCAAATTTTAGGTCTGAGTCAATAATTACGCCAAGGTTTCTGACTTGATTTGTAGCTGTAATTGTGCTAAGTTGCCTGCTTATCTTTGACCTTTCCTTTTTTGGCCCAAAAATGATCACCTCTGTCTTCTCCACATTCAACTGGAGAAAATTCTGGCACATCCATTCAATGATTAGATGAATGCATTTACTCAGGGAGACTAAGGGACTATAATCATGTGGGGACACAGAAATGTACAGTTGTGTGTCATCTGCATAGGCGTGATAGGAGATGTCATACTGTTCCATTATCTGAGCTAACAGAAGGATATAGATGTTAAATAAGAGTGGTCTAAGAATTGACCCTTGAGGGACTCCACACGTGAATTTGGTTCGTTCTGACTGATAGTTTCCGATTGACACAAAGAAATCCCTATCATGTAAATAGGATGTGAACCACTGAAGGATAGTGTCAGTAAGCCCTACCCACTGTTCCAATCTGCTGAGTAGTATGTTGTGATCAACCGTGTCGAATGCGGCGCTGAGATCCAATAGTAACAGAACAGGTGATTTGCCTACATCGGTATTCCGACGAATATCATTTAGGACTTTGATAAGCACGGTCTCGGTGGTGTGTTGTGGCCGAAATCCAGACTGAAATGAATCAAAAAGATTGTTTTGCATCATAATATCATACTAAATATCATACTAATTAATATACAAGTGATTATTGTTCACCAAAATGGCATAAAAACACATTGGTTCTAATATGGGTCATTTTTGACCCACTTTGGAAGAGTTTAGGGTCCAGTAACTTGTGCATCTAAGGGTTAAGTACAGCGGTAACACTACAAACATGCGAGATAGTACAGAATTCTGTGAAAACAAAGTATATTGATTAAAAGAAGTCGTATTTCTAAAGACACTTTGTTTCCAGAAAATGTGGAATTCATTCCAACTGTGTAAATGTTATTGTATTGTTGAGAGAAATAAGTACTCCCTTTAAAATGGTTAACGTTTTTGCACTTTCTTGTAAAAAATAAATAAAGAGCAGCTTAAGGGCAACTTTTTGTTGTATGGGCATGTTTCCATCATTCCTGTTGAATCATTAGGATATTTTAAAATAAATAATGGACATACATTTGTTTGGCTACTGTATTAAGTAGTAATGTACGATGCATCGATAATCGTGATAACCGTGATAATCGCGATCATCGCCAATACCGCAATCATCGTTTAATAATCGGATCGTAGCACCCTGAATCGTAATTTATTTATTTTATTTATTTATTTATTTATTTTCCCATCAGGCATGACAAATCCGAACAAACATACAGCATTTATATGTGTTTACAATTACTTCAACCCAAAAAGGGCAGACGGGAGAAGCCGAAGCTTATTGAAACCCGCCCCCAGTATACCATATAGGACGCAGAAAATATCGAATAACAATTTTTGACACTCAGATTTCGTAGTGATCACAAGTTTTTTTTTTGTTTTTTTTTTAACCATCCCCTCTGATTGTTCATTTTCCCAATAGTCCATTGTCGATCATGGCAATGTGCTCGTTATGTTGATTAGATCCTGTAGATTAGTTCATAATTCAGTGGTTAGTTTGTTCAGTTGATTCGATCCAGGAGATAGGGAATAGCTGCGGACCGATGGCAGACCATGTCCGCCACCCCACTTTCGTCAACTTAATCCTCGTCGCAGTTTTCATTCTTTACTGCCTCCCGACGAACATTCATCTCAAGATTGCGCAGCTTTGTAGTAAGTTTCATCGCCATTCTGGCCAGCTGCACACCAAGAAGAAAACATCCTCGATATCGTTCCACTTCGAGTGTGGTCAGACACAGCAGCCGCCATCAGCTACAGTATCTTCCACATATCAAGAATTTATTCCTTTATTTAATCAAATCGAATCGTAGGCTGCCTAAGATGGCACACTCCTAGAAAATTCGGTAATTGCTTGCTTTTTCCATAGTCCACCAAGTGAACCAAATTGGCCTTCCTCAGGTAACGAAGTGTAATTTATAATACGTGCCATGAGCTGCGAGTGCCCTGCTATGAAATCTATTTCAGTTTGAGGTAACACCAATGAGCGAGCGGCATGGCAGCCCAATTAATTGCTCTGCTGTGGGTTGGCTAGTGCTGAAATGTTCAAATAATGATCAATTTTTTGGCAAACAGGCTCCTCGATTAAATGTCAAGCTACACCATGAACAACTGTAACACTCAACGCAGGGTGATTTGGTGTGTGTCCAATTATAGAAGTAACTTGGTCATCCTTATCACATATTCACATATTTAACTAGGAGTACGGAACAGTGAAGTCCCCACTACGTTTATTTCCTCGGATGAATAAGAACAAACAGCTCAATTTGCATTTCTTTTCTTTCTTTACGTCTGAGCTGATTTAAAGCAATACAAATCTTGTTTGCGTGGAAGAATGGGCTTGATGATGGAATTCCGTGCAATGCTTGAAAGTCAATGTGCACATCTAATTTTCTCCTCTGTGATGGTGTACAGTCACATGGTTTAAAAAAAATAAATGAAAATAGCCACACATGCTCGGGAACATAAAAGAATCAAGTTCAAATGGAGTGTTCCTAAATCCATTGGGGTTGGTCATTGCATTTATTTGCATTTTAGCATGACCTTGGATAGGATTTTTTACAATGCTGATCATTTCCCTAAGTATGTTCAATATACTATTATGACAGATTCATGTATTGTCCATTTGAAGCTAGCTTTTGCCAAGGGTTACATCTCAAGCCTGCCAGTATGTCAATCATTCTACATTTCATGCAAATTAGCATTCGATGAATGATGTCAAATGAGAATTTCATATGGCATTTAATGGTTTTAAAAGAATTTAAACGAATTGACCGCTACGGTGAAGCTCAGGACAAAGACTTGGATAACCGAGACTTTGATAACTCCAACAGCTCTAATCAAAATGCTATTAGATAGAAGGAAAAAAAAAAACAAAAAACTTTAGAATCTTACTGGGGTCTTAATTCATTCAAAAACGCTACAGAAAACGTCAGCAAGCCAGATTTCAATAAAGAACTGTCGGTGAGCGTGCCGTAGCACATAAGAATAACCCCAGGAATAAAAGCACTTGGAAAATGGATGGCTGGTTGATAGGACTGAGAATAGCTCAATTACTTCGAATGAAAATTAATTTTGGTCTGTGATTGTTTAGCAGTTGTGCTACCATTAAAATGAAAGTGAAACACTGCAGTGCACATTTAACTCATGTCTAGCACTGTCAAGTCTATTTGAGCTCGGATGGCTGGCATTAAGCGATTTCATTGCCATTGATGGCAATAGATGTCCAATCCAATTTGACTGCGCGGCTCTCCCAGTCAAAATAGATTGGACGTCAATCGCCGTAAATGGCAGCCAACTTGTGTTCTACAGTCCCTGACAAAAGTCTTGTCGCTTATCCATTTTGTAGAAACAGTCTGAAATATCAACAAATCTTAGCTGCCTCTTACATTCCTAAACATAAAAAGGGACAAATTCTGCAGCAGGATGGTGCTCCATCGCATACTTCAATCTCTACCTCAGAGTTCCAAAGATCAAGAGCCTCCAGGACTGGCCAGCCCAGTCACCAGACATGAACATCATTGAGCATGTCTGGGGTAGGATGAAAGAGGAAGCATGGAAGACGAAACCCAAGAATGTTGATGATCTATGGGGGGCATGCAAGACTGCTTTCTTTGATGTTCCTGATGACTTCATCAATAAATTGTATGAATCCTTGCCGAACCACATGGAAGTCATACAAAATATTAAATTTGGATCTCACAGCACCACTACTTAATTCGCTTATGTTATGTAACATATTTTTTGTATTTGAAGTACATTTTTTGTTCAATTTCTGTAGGCGACAAAACTTTTTTGCCTTTCCAAAATTTGACCTTCATGTCTTGATTAAATGATAAATCTTTTTTCCGTGAAACAAGTATATTTTTGTACATTCGACATCATTTGGGAGGGTCTTAGCTTTCATATGAGCCATTTCTGAAACCAATTGAATAATTAAAAGTCAGGTTATTAGCAATTGTTTCTACAAAATGGATAAGCGACAAGACTTTTGTCAGGGACTGTATATAGTCTTAAAATTTCTCTAATGAACAAATGCTGCATATTTTTCAGTTTTGTCCCTTACAGTGGTATGAAAAAGTATCTGAAATTTTGGAATTTCTCAAATTTCTGCATAAAATCACCATCAAATGTGAGCTGATCTTTGTCAAAATCACACAGAAAAAAAAACAGTGTCTGCTTTGACTAAAACCACCCAAACATTGATAGGTTTTCATTCATTCATTCATAGCTTTCATTTTAATGAGGATAGCATGCAAACAATGACAGTTTTTAATCAAACAATTTAAATCAGGTGTGTGCCCAATCACTGATGAGTAGTTTAAAGCTGCCCTACCCACTATAAAACACACATCTGGTGAGAATTGTCTTGATGAGAAGAATTGTCTGATGTGCACCATGGCTCGGTCAAAAGAGCTGTCTGAAAACCTGCGATCAATAATTGTTGATTTGTTTAAAGCTGGGAAAGGATAGAAAACAATCTCTAAAAGTCTGGATGGTCATCAATTGACAGTCAAGAGAAGTTGTCTACAAATGGAGAGAGTTTGACACTGTTGCTTCTCTCCCAAGGAGTGGCCGTCCACCAAAGATGAAGCCAAGAGTTCAGCGCAGAATACTCAGAGAGGTGAAAAAGAACCCTAGAGTGTCTGCTAAAGACATACATAAATCATTGGCACAGTCCAATATCTATGTGCACACATCAACTATCTGTAAAACCAGGGAGAGAATAGTGTTCATGGAAGGATTTCCACGGAGGATGCCACTGCTGTCGAAAAACATTGTTGCTCGTTGAGTGTTTGAAAAAGGCACTTGGACACTTCAGAGAAATTTTGGCAATTTTTTTTGTGGACTGTTTGGGATTATGTGAATTGTTTGGGAGTAACACACAACGTCATGTGTGGAGGAAAAATGGAACAGCTCACCAACATCAACACCTCATCCCCACCTTGAAGGATGGTGGAGGCAGCATCATGATTTGGGGATGTTATACCACCTCGGGGCCTGGACAACTTGCAATCATTAATGGAAGAATGAATTCAAAAGTTTATCAGGATGTTTTGCAGGAAAACCTGAGTCTGTCTGTCAGACAGTTGACAATAAAAAGAGGATGGATGCTGCAACAAGACAATGATCCAAAACACAGAAGTAAATCAACTTCAGAATGGTTTCAGAAGAACCAAATACACGTTCTGGAGTGGCCAAGTCAAAGTCCAGACATGAAATGCCATTAAGATGCTGTGGCATGAACTAAAGACAGCGATTCGTACCATCCGTCCCAGGAATCTGACTGAACTACAGCAGTTTTGTAGAGAAGAATGGGTCAAGATTAGGCCTGATCGATGTGCCAGACTGATCTACAAGAAGCGTCTGGTTGAAGTTATTGCTGCCACAAAATATTAAATGTGATGGTTCTCACTTATTTTTCCCCTCTTCTGTCATTGTTTGCATACTATCCTCATTAATATATGAAAGCAGACACTGTTTTTTAATTTGTGTGATTTTGACAAAGATCAGATCACATTTGATGATCATTTAATGCAGAAATGTGAGAAATTCCAGGAGGTTCAGATACTTTTTCATACCACTGGATTGTTTTTTTTTTTTAAAGTGTTTCCTGCGAGATAGTAACATAGTGTTTTATCCGCAGAAGGCACTCAGAGTTCTGTGTTCTGTTCTGTTGTTGTGAACATGAAAAACCCTGTAATTTACTGACAGCAGCCTTATTATGTTGCCATCCATTTGCAACATGATTCATGTGCTTTATTTCTGTGACCATATTTAGCCCTGCTGCGACAAACATATACAAAATGTATGGTGAGCTGGAACAGTTAATGTGAGTTTGAATTTAATTAGTTGATTCTTTATTGGGCAAGTTACTATTTTTGGTCATTTAAAAAAAACAGCCTCCCTCATAAAAACTGGTGTCCACATAATAATAATAATAATAATACATTTTATTTATAACGCACTTTACATTTGGAAAACAAATCTCAAAGTGCACATTGCCAGAAAAAATAAAATAAATAAAAAGACTAAGAATAAAAGAGTTCACATGCGTGAACATCACATTTTAGGTCATGTTGGCTGCAATACCAACATTTGGCTTACGGGCTTTGTCTACACGACCTAAAATATGTCTGTTATAACTACAGTATACAGTGGTACCTCTACATACGAAGTTAATCCGTTCCAGGACCTTGTTTGTAAGTCGAAATGGTCGTATGTCAAGCAGGATTTTCCCATAGGAATACATTATAATTCCATTAATTCGTTCCACAGCCCAAAAACCTTCACTAAATCCTTAAAAAATACTGCTGGTACTATTACAAATGGCAATTACACATAGCAAAACAAATAAATTATAAATCAAAATCGGAATAATAATAATAATAATTCCTGTATTAATGTAACGAATCGGGTTCTAATGTGGCGGACGTTTTTTGCTGACCCTGAACGCACCGCGGGGCTCACGTGCCAGAGACAGACCGGTGAGCTTGAGTTTCACTTTCACTTTGAATGTTTTCTTGAGAACACCTCAATTGCGGCAGACAGAAGGTGTTTTTGTTTTGAATAAGTTGTGAAATAAATGATAAAAACGTGGCGAAGTTGGCGATTTCTCTGGAGATGTTACCACAAAAGGAATTGTCAGCTTAACTTATAAAGACTGGCGAACGATGGTCGGAGGAGGACCGTGGAGATGTATTTTTGAGCCATTTAATTCAATTCAATTCAATTCAATTTTATTTGTATAGCCCTCAATCACAACAGAGGTCTCAAAGGACTTTACAGAGGCAATATGATACACAATTAGAAATGAAGCAACAAAGATGAATAGATACAGTTCAAGTCCTGGGTATCCCCTATCCTTAAGACCCTCCATGCCGGCAAGGAAAAACTCCAAAAACTCCAGAGTCAATTGGGAGAAAAATGAGAAACCTTGGGGAGTACCACAGTCAGGAGAGATCCACTCCCAGGACGGATAGACAGGAACCCCAGAACGGCTAATGGAAATTAGCAAGCGAAATTATAGTCCGTAAAAATACAGTGGAGTAAAGGAGCAAGAAGAGGTCCCTCTAGTCAGATGAGACGGGGGTAGCAGCGAGGACGTCTATCCAGCCAGGGGTCCGGACAGTCAGGAGGCTGCAGCTGAAAAATAGCCCCTCCCCAGAGGGGAGGGGGGAAAGGGGACACCGGGTGACTAGTGATGAAGAGACTAGACAACTAGATATTAACATTGGAAAATAGAAATAAAGTAAGACAAGTGGTAGGTAGAGTAAGAGAAGGAGATAGAACTCAGCGGCTGTACTGCCCCCCAGCATTATAGCTTCTAGAGCAACTTAAACTGTGAGTCTATTCCGACTTCAACTAGCCTAACTATAAGCTTTGTCGAATAGGAACGTTTTTAATCTAATCTTAAATGTGCAAACTGTCTCGGCTTCTTTAATACTAGCTGGAAGCTGATTCCATAAAACAGGGGCTTGGTGGCTAAAGGCTCTAGCTCCGACAGTACTTTTATGAACCCTGGGAACTACCAGTAGACCTGCATTCTGAGATCGGAGTGTTCTGTTGGGGCGGTATGGAACCAGAGCATCGGTGAGATAAGATGGCCCCAACCCATTAATGGTCTTAAATGTAAGAAGGAGTATTTTAAATTTAATTCTAAACTCGACTGGAAGCCAGTGAAGTGCCTGGAGCACAGGGGTGATGTGCTCTCTTCTATTGGTTCCTGTTAAAAGTCTTGCTGCTGCGTTTTGGACTAGCTGAAGACCTTTTAGAGAGCTTTTAGGACAAGCTGCAAGTAGGGAGTTACAGTAATCCAATCTCGATGTAACGAACGCGTGAATTAATTTTTCTGCATCGCTTTTAGATAAAATATTTCTAATTTTGGCGATGTTGCGCAGGTGAAAGAAAGCCGTTCTACAGGTTTGTTTAATGTGTGCTTTAAACGATAAGTCAGGGTCAAATAAAATTCCTAGGTTTTTAACTGTGGCGCTGGAGGCTACACTTACATTGTCCAGAGTGACTATCTGGGCAGATAAAGAGTCTCTAACACTTTTCGAGCCTATTATAAGGACTTCTGTCTTTTCAGGGTTAAGTAGAAGATAGTTAGTGCTCATCCAGGTATTTATATCTCGGACGCAGGCGCTTAGTTTTTCTACTTGCCTGACCTGCTCAGGTTTAATTGATAAATACAGTTGTGTGTCGTCAGCGTAACAATGAAAGTTAATGCTATGTTTTCTGATGATGTTACCTAGAGGAAGCATATACAGCGTAAACAAGATGGGCCCGAGGACAGATCCTTGCGGCACACCATAACTAACTCTAGAGTACGATGATGATTGCTGGTTTACATTGACAAACTGGTACCTATTAGATAAATATGATTTAAACCAGCATAGGGCTGCTCCTCTAATGCCTATGTCACATTCTAATCTCTGCAATAAGATATTATTTAGCGGATGCCCACCCTACGCTCATATTTTTATTTATTTTTCTGTCATTTGCATCTTCATTTAGAAGGTAAGTGTCAACTTTTTCCTTGTTTCACCACCTGTACCAACCTTTTCTGAAACCAGTGTTGATTTGTCACACAAGAAAATCCGCCGTGCATTCGTCTGCGGTGCTGCCATTGTCGTCGTATTTTGAGCATGTCGTCGGATGTAGAAACAAATGGAGAGTCAAATTTTACGTCGGATGTTGAAAAGTTCGTGTGTCGAAGCGATCGTATGTAGAGGTACCACTGTATTATTATAGTTTTCAATATCATTTCCATATATGTTCATGAATGAATAAGCATAGACTTCTTAATGATATTGACGGGGCGGGAGGCCGATTATTAATAGGGGCCTGCATTTTTGGCGTGACCGTCAAAGCTGACCGAGTGGAATCACAGACAAAGAGCTTTTTTTCGTTGAAAAGTCTTGTGAATAAATGCTTAAATCCCTGAATTCTTTAAAGATATGGATGCAAAACAGTCTATATTCTTGGTTAAAAGCAAAAAAAAAAAAAAAAAAACGTGCAGTTAGCATTTATTTTACGTAAATATGTCGAAGAATGATGCTAGTCTGGTAGTCAATGTGGCAGCCATCTTATGTAAACAGAGCTTTTCCAGTGAAAATTCTTGTGAATAAATGCTTAAATCCCCGAATTCTTTATAGATATGAACGTAAAACAGTCTCGATTCTTGGTTAAAAGGGGAAAAAAACGTGCAGTTAGCATTTATTTTACGTAAATATGTCGAAGAATGATGCTAGTCTGTTAGTCAGTGTTGCGGTCGCCTTATGTAAACAGAGCTTGTCCGGTGAAAGTTCTTGTGAATAAATGCTTAAATCCCTGAATTCTTTATAGATACAGTGGGGCAAATAAGTATTAGTCAACCACCAATTGTGCGAGTTCTCCTTTTTGAAAAGATTAGAGAGGCCTTTAATTGTCAACATGGGTAAACCACAACCATGAGAGACATAATGTGGAAAACAGAAAATCACATTGTTTGATTTTTAAAGAATTTATTTCCAAATTAGAGTGGAAAATAAGTAATTGGTCACCTACAAACAAGCAAGGCTTCTGGCTGTCAAAGAGGTCCAACTTCTTCTAACGAGATCTAACGAGGCTCCACTCATTACCTGTATTAATGGCACCTGTTTTAACTCATTATCGGTATAAAAGACACCTGTCCACAACCTCAGTCAGTCACACTCCAAACTCCATTATGGCCAAGACCAAAGAGCTGTCAAAGAACACCAGAGACAAAATTGTAGACCTGCACCAGGCTGGGAAGACTGAATCCGCAATGGGTAAAACGCTTGGTGTAAATAAATCAACTGTGGGATAATCTGATAAATAATAATAAATTGATAATTTCCTTCGATCTGGGGCTCCATGCCAGATCTTACCCCGTGGTGTCAAAATGATAACAAGAACGGGGAGCAAAAATCCCAGAACCACACGGGGGGACCTAGTGAATGACCTACAGAGAGCTGGGACCACAGTAACAAAGGCTACTATCAATAACACAATGCGCTGCCAGGGACTCAAATCCTGCACTGCCAGACGTGTCCCCCTGCTGAAGCCAGTACACGTCCAGGCCCGTCTGTGGTTCGCTAGAGAGCATTTGGTTGATCCAGAAGAGGACTGGGAGAATGTGTTATGGTCAGATGAAACCAAAATAGAACTTTTTGGTAGAAACACAGGTTCTCGTCTTTGGAGGAGAAAGAATATTGAATTGCATCCGAGGAACACCATACCCACTGGGAAGCATGGGGGTGGAAACATCATGCTTTGGGGCTTTTTTTCTGCAAAGGGACCAGGATGACTGATCTGTGTAAAGGAAAGAATGAATGGGGCCATGTATCGAGAGATTTTGAGTGAAATCTCCTTCCATCAGCCAGAGCATTGAAGATGAGACGTGCCTGGGTCTTTCAGCATGACAACGATCCCAAACACACAGCCAGGGCAACAAAGGAGTGGCTTCGTAGGAAACATTTCAAGGTCCTGGAGTGGCCTAGCCAGTCTCCAGATTTCAACCCCATGGAAAATCTGGGGGGAGTTGAAAGTCAGTGTTGCCCAACGACAGCCCCAAAACATCACTGCTCTAGAGGAGATCTGCATGGAGGAATGAGCCACAATACCAGCAACAGTGTTTGAAAAGCTTTGAAGAGTTACAGAAAACGTTTGGCCTCCGTTAGTGCCAACAAAGGGTACATAACAAAGTATTGAGATGAACTTTTGGTATTGACCAAATACTTATGTTCCACCATGATTTACAAATAAATTCTTTAAAAATCAAAGTGTGATTTTCTGTTTTTTTCCACATTCTGTCTCTCATAGTTGATGTTTGCCCATGTTGATAATTACAGGCCTCTCTAATATTTTCTAGTGGGAGAAGTTTTACTATTAGTGGTTATTAGTGGTTGACTAAATACTTATTTGCCCCACTGTATCGACGTAAAACAGTCTCGATTCTTTGTTAAAAGAGCAAAAAAATGGGCAGTTAGCATTTATTTTACGTAAATATGTCGAAGTACTTTGCTAGACTGTTAGACAATGTGGCGGCAGCCTTACAACAAAGGGCTTTTTACATTGAAAATTCTTGTGAAAAAACGAAAAATGGATGCATGGTACGAAAAATGTAATCATTATCTAGAATCCTCGAACAAATCACTCCTGAAAAAATCCTTCCTGTTTGTATGCGGTACAGCTTTCGTACTTTTTCAACCTAAATCCGGCATTGGATCGCTGCATGTGTCGCTGCGAATCACTGAAGTGGATTGTGGGATGGCCCCCTACTTGAAGGCGTGGCGCAGTGAAGGTGGAATCTGACCCGTCAATATCATAATGAAGTCTATGCAATAAGAAAATAATGAAATGTTAAAGGCAATGCTAAACTCTAGATGTGGGCAAAAAGTACAAAACACAATGTAGCGGCCTTTTTGATATCTAAATGTAGTGCTGCAACAATTAATCGATTAACTCGAGTAATTCGATTAGAAAAAAAGCTTTGACTCAAATTTTGCTGCTTCGAGTATTCATATTGTGCGTTGTAATGGTTCGTTTTAAAAGTGTTTGCATTTAGTTTTATTGATTTGGGTGGATACACTGCCCTCTAGTGGCAAAATTGAATACGGTAAAACTCATTTAACATGGCTAAATCCAGCTGCTCCCTGTTAAGACCTACATAAGGAAAGTTTTTGTTTGAGCTAATGTTTTTTTTCATGCTTTCGTAATTCAGTTTATAGGTATATTTAGCCGTTTTTTGTGGGAATATGTGTTTGAACAATTCGTTACGAGCATTGTGAAAAAATGTTAGCATTTTATAACATTTAAGCTACCGGACTTTTGCTATGCAAGTTGGCCAATTGTTCTTTTGCTGTACTTAGATCCTTATTTATTTTTTTATATCGTGTGAGGCTAAGTTGAGCTATTTTAATTTATTTTTAGCATAATTTGAAGAAACACTCGGGAATGTTTTTTTTATATTCTATTTAATGCTCTTTTGATCGTGCAGTCTTAGCAATCCTTTGTTTTACATCGCTTAGAACTTATTCTATTATATATATATATATATATATATTATATATATATATACTTATTATTATACATTCCTAAATCCGATTACTTGATTATTCGAACTAACTCGTTCATAGATTAATCGACTACTAAAATAATTGATAGCTGCAGCGCTATCTAAATCTAATCACTTTATTTTCTGTCCAACTGTGGGAAATTGTCGACGTCTCTGGGAGACTTGCTCATGCTGGTGTGCTCTTGTTGATGCGACCCGCTGTATAGTCAATGATTGGACAGTCTGAATACATGATGTGATTGTATAGGTCATGGATGAGAGGTGTAGAAAAATAACAACAACAAGCTGATTCGTTTCTGACTGGGAGCACAATTGATCAAAATCTGTACCATACGCCCGCACACATAACCACAAGGAAAAGGCATGTAAGATGTTGTTTAAAGCAGCAGGAGCAGTACTGTTCATGTGTGGGAGGCCGTTATAAGGTATAATCTAAAGACCGAAACCTTAAAAGCCGGATTTCTTAAGTGCCAAGATGTACTACAGGACCGGAGAGGCCATGGTGTCGGTTATGAGCGTAGGTGTTGGGAGCCAAGTTATCGAAAGTGCTTGATGAGTCCTCAAAACAAGCAGTGTACATTATGGTTGAATTTTCTACATGTTTCGTCACAACTGTAGGTCATTCATTAGGTCCCCTCGTGTGGTTCTGGGATTTTTGCTCACAGTTCTTGTTATAATTTTGACGCCACGGGGTGAGATCTTGCATGGAGCCCCAGATCGAGGGAGATTATCAGTGGTCTTGTATGTCTTCCATTTTCTATTAATTACTCCCAGTTGATTTCTTTACACCAAGCATTTTACCTACTGCAGATTTAGTCTTCTCAGCCTAGTGCAGGTCTACAATTTTGTCTCTGGTGTCCTTCGACAGCTCTTTGGTCTTGGCCACAGTGGAGTTTGGAGTGTGACTGACTGAGGTTGTGGACAGGTGTCTTTTATACCGATAATGAGTTAAAACAGGTGCCATTAATACAGGTAATGAGTGGAGCCTTGTTAAAAATTAGACCTCTGACAGCCAGAAATCTTGCTTGTTTGTAGGTGACCAAATACTTATTTTCCACTCTAATTTGGAAATAAATTCTTCAAAAATCAAAAAATGTGATTTTCTGTTTTTTTGTTGTTTTTTTTTTCCACATTCTGTCTCCATTGGTTGAGGTTTACCCATGTTGACAATTACAGGCCTGTCTAATCTTTTCAAGTAGGAGAACTTGCACAATTTGTGGTTGACTAAATACTTATTTTCCCCACTGAATGTCCACATATGCGGACACCACTTATGTCCACGTATGTGGACGCCAGTTCTCAATTATTATATATGTATATACTAGGGGTGTCAAACGATTAAAATTTTTAATCGAGTTAATTACAGCTAAAAAATTAATTAATCGTAATTAATCGCAATTAATCGCAATTCAAACCATCTCTAAAGTATGCCATATTTTTCTGTAAATTGTTGGAATGGAAAGATAAGACAAGATGGATATATACATACAACATACTGTACATAAGTGCTGTATTTGTTTATTATAACAATAAATCCACAAATGGCATTATTAACATTCTTTCTGTTTGAGTGATCCATGGATAGTAAGACTTGTAGTTCATAAAAAATAAATGTTATAGTTACAAGTTATATTAATTCTATATTAAAACTAGGGCTGTCAAAATTATCACGTTAACGCATGGTAATTATTTTTTTTAATTAATCACGTTAAAATATTTGACGCAATTAACGCACATGTCCCGCTCAGAAAGTATTCTGCCTTTTGGTAAGTTTTACAGCAAGGCTTTTTATGCTGTCCAACAGCGAACTCTTGTGGTCGCTTTGCGACATGGTTTATATTTTTCTTGCCAGTTCATTATGGCTGCACGACGTCTCGGGCTGATAATATTGTGCTTATATGATCCTTGGACAAGATTTGTCCGTAAGTATGGTTGTTGTAAAGAATGTACATATTATGTTAGTAAGCGAAATGTTATATTTTTTGTATGAGACGCTTTTTGTTTATGTTAAGTGAACCTGTATAGCGTGCTAAGCTAACGTTGTTACTAATGCAATGCAGTACTTTTTTTTTTTTTTTAGTTTTACAACAGTCTAAAGAGGACAATGGTTTGAGGCCATTTTATTAATAAATCAGATGAAAAAGGAAGAAGTCTAATTATTAAGGCGTCGTTCACTAGCTGTCTAGCTTTGGAAAAAGTAGACGCTTCGGAGTGAGGACAGCATAGACAGATTTAAATGACAGTAGAGTGAAATGCCCACTACAGTCCTTATGTACCGTATGTTGAATGTACATATCCATCTTGTGTCTTATCTTTCCATTTCAACAATTTATTTTACAGAATATATATATAATTTACAGAAAAGTATGGCATATTTTATAGATGGTTTGAATTGCGATTAATTGTGATTAATTACAATTAATGTTTAAGCTGTAATTAACTCGATTAAAAATTTTAATCGTTTGACAGCCCTAATTAAAACCCCTCTTCATATTTTCATTTTAATAAAATTTGTACAATTTTCAATCAAAAATAGAGTTAATATAATAATAATAAGAATTAAAAAAACAATAATAAGAATTGAGTGACCAAACTCTGAGTAATGCCAGTTCACTTTGCATTGTTGTTTAGCTGTGTGAGAATAGGGCCTCATTACTACAGACTGAAGTGCTTTTCTTTTTGTGAACATTATTTTTTTTTGAGAGATAGCAATATTATTTTTGTTGTGCTTTCACTAAATGATACTTCTGTTTGTTGTGAAGGAGTTGCAGAAGCGTATGCCAATAAACGGCACAGCCCAAAGAACGCCTGTGTCCACTCGCCTTTATAAAAGATATATCTCTGTGCATATCTTACCCAATATACAACAAGACACATAATTCCCACTAAAAGAAAGCAAACTTACCGAAATATGTGTGGAGCACAAAGCAACAGCATAAACGTCTCTCAACTACTAATTCTCCCACTGTTAGAAGGAATAACATTAGTATGGAACGGCGCTGCGCTGCCCCCAAGCGGCCGATGGCATTCTCTTCACTCTTATTGTCCATAAACGGCCCCATTGAAATCTGTTTGAGGCAATGCGAGAGCGGCTCATTCAGTGCATGCGTTAATTGCGTCAAATATTTTAACGTGATTCATTTAAAAAATTAATTAACGCCCGTTACCGCGATAATTCTGACAGCCCTAGTATATATATAATTTTCCATCATTATTTTGTAATATTGTTTATAAACAAAATTCAATAAAAATGAATAAAAATACTCGTTATTGCTCCCCCAAAACAGTCAAAAGTCAGTTCTTTTGTCTTGACAGCAACAGGCATCCAATTTATTTAAACTGGGGGGACTGGCTTTGAATGCTTATGTTTTACTGCCATTGACGGTGCTAGAGGTCCAATCCATTTTACATGGGTTCATTCGCCCTCTCCCAATCAAAATGGATTTGAACTCTAGTGCTTTCAATGTCAGCCAATTAGTTAAATGAGTGGCCCACAATTGGTAAACAGCAACCACAGCTGCAACAAAGCTTTGCACATAAGTACACTTGAAATAAACACAATGTATAATTTCATTTCAAAAAAGCAAAAACTAATTCAAAAAGCAGAAAATGAGTTGCAAATCCTGTATTAGCAGCAGACTCTCACTGGTCCTCTTCATCAACCTGGCCACTTCGTCTTTCGGGTCTCCTGCTGCCACTTCCCTGCTTTGCGAGTGTCATCAATCAACTTCAGGGCTAACAAACGCTACGTGACTGTGACTTACAATCAGATGAAACGCTGTCATAGCTCTTTGGCTTGTGCTCTCTTCCTTTACTGGAATTCAATCGAGACACCTTTCAAATAATCAGCACACACCTGCTGCTTGTATAGCTGACTAAATCTCATTTAATTTTGAATTCATTTTCATCTACAAAGTTGAAAATGGTGATTCTATTGATCGTGTCTTCCACTTTTGATTAAAAGTATTCCTTTGATGATTGATGCAGTGCATTAATCCCAAAGAAAAATTTTAGCTGACACGTTTCGTTAAAAAAATTCTCTTCGTCATTCGTTCTCTGTACAAAACCTTTTCAGAAGAATGGTAAATCTGAACCACTTACAAATAAATAACCTCTATTCACCCTAGGTATTGAGAGACAATACGCTGATTTGTGGCTTCCATTTACAGTGCCTTGCAAAAGTATTCGGCCCCCTTGAACCTTGCAACCTTTCGCCACATTTCAGGCTTCAAAAAAAGATATAAAATTTTAATTTTTTGTCAAGAATCAACAACAAGTGGGACACAATCGTGAAGTGGAACAAAATTTATTGGATAATTTAAACTTTTTTAAACAAATATAAAACTGAAAAGTGGGGCGTGCAATATTATTCGGCCCCCTTGCCCCCATACTTTGTAGCGCCACCTTTTGCTCCAATTACAGCTGCAAGTCGCTTGGGGTATGTTTCTATCAGTTTTGCACATCGAGAGACTGACATTCTTGCCCATTCTTCCTTGCAAAACAGCTCGAGCTCAGTGAGGTTGGATGGAGAGTGTTTGTGAACAGCAGTCTTCAGCTCTTTCCACAAATTCTCGATTGGATTCAGGTCTGGACTTTGACCTGGCCATCCTAACACCTGGATACGTTTATTTTTGAACCATTCCATTGTAGAGTTGGCTTTATGTTTTGGATCATTGTCCTGTTGGAAGATAAATCTCCGTCCCAGTCTCAGGTCTTGTGCAGATACCAACAAGTTTTCTTGCAGAATGTTCCTGTATTTGGCTGCATCCATCTTCCCGTCAATCTTAACCATCTTCCCTGTCCCTGCTGAAGAAAAGCAGGCCCAAACCATGATGCTGCCACCACCATGTTTGACAGTGGGGATGGTGTGTTCAGGGTGATGAGCTGTGTTGCTTTTACGCCAAACATATCATTTTGCATTGTGGCCAAAAAGTTCAATTTTGGTTTCATCTGACCAGAGCACCTTCTTCCACATGTTTGGTGTGTCTCCCAGGTGGCTTGTGGCAAACTTTAAACGAGACTTTTTATGGATATCTTTGAGAAATGGCTTTCTTCTTGCCACTCTTCCATAAAGGCCAGATTTGTGCAGTGTACGACTGATTGTTGTCCTATGGACACTCTCCCACCTTAGCTGTAGATCTCTGCAGTTCATCCAGAGTGATCATAGGCCTCTTGGCTGCATCTCTGATCAGTTTTCTCCTTGTTTGAGAAGAAAGTTTGGAAGGACGGCCATGTCTTGGTAGATTTGCAGTGGTCTGATGCTCTTTCCATTTGAATATGATGGCTTGCACAGTGCTCCTTGAGATGTTTAAAGCTTGGGAAATCTTTTTGTATCCAAATCCGGCTTTAAACTTCTCCACAACAGTATCTCGGACATGCCTGGTGTGTTCCTTGGTTTTCCTAATGCTCTCTGCACTTTAAACAGAACCCTGAGACTATCACAGAGCAGGTGCATTTATACGGAGACTTGATTACACACAGGTGGATTCTATTTATCATCATCGGTCATTTAGGACAACATTGGATCATTCAGAGATCCTCACTGAACTTCTGGAGTGAGTTTGCTGCACTGAAAGTAAAGGAGCCGAATAATATTGCACGCCCCACTTTTCAGTTTTTTATTTGTTAAAAAAGTTTAAATTATCCAATAAATGTTGTTCCACTTCACGATTGTGTCCCACTTGTTGTTGATTCTTGACAAAAAAAACCTACATTTCATATCTTTATGTTTGAAGCCTGAAATGTGGCGAAAGGTTGCAAGATTCAAGGGGGCCGAATACTTTTGCAAGGCACTGTAATTTGTGTGATATCCTTTCGACAATAAGCAATTTTGAAAGTGTGAAAAATCCTCAGGAGTTTAAAATCTTGACAACCAATCAAGCCAGCAATAGAGAATAGATGTGAAGTCTGATTTTTTATTCTGCTTTGGTATTGCATCTGAGGGGAAATCAACATATTTCATTTTCAGGGGTTAGACAAGCGGAAAATAAATCCACCTTCCAGAGTTTCAAACCAATACACGCACTCATAAGTGTTATTGAAAGAAAAAGCAACAATGCTGTGGCGGAACAAATTTGAACATGTCCTGCATAAATTGGACCCTCTGAGCGGACCGTCCAACAGAAAAGGGGACAATTTTATAGGCCCCTCAAGACAATCGCCCTGGTCATTTGTGCACCACTCGCACAAGGAAATCTATACAGCGCACAAAATAAAAATCAACAGAAACGTTTTGTAGCGTCACTACGACTACAGTCCCTGACAGAAGTCTTGTCGCTTAACCATTTTGTAGAAACAATTGCTAAAAACTAGGGGTGTCAAACAATTAAATTTTTTAACCGAGTTAATTACAGCTTAAAAATTAATTAATCGCAATTAATCACAATTCAAACCATCTATAAAATATGTCATATTTTTCTGTAAATTATTGTTGGAATCGAAAGATAAGACACAAGATGGATATATCCATTCAAAATACGGTACATAAGTGCATTTCTTTATTATAACAATAAATCAACAAGATGGCATTACCATTATTAACATTCTGTTAAAGCGATCCATGGATAGAAAGACTTGTTCTTAAAAGATAAATGTTAGTACTAGTTATAGAAATTTTATATTAAAACCCCTCTTCATGTTTTCGTTTTAATAAAATTTGTAAAATTTTCAATAAAAAAAATAAACTAGTAGCCCGCCATTGTTGATATCAATAATTACTTGCACAATGCTCAGGGATGCTGAAGCCTATAAAATCAGTCGCACCCAAGCGTCTTCCATGCTTCCTCTTTCATCCTACCCCAGACATGCTCAATGATGTTCGTGTCTGGTGACTGGGGTGGCCAGTCCTGGAGGATCTTCTTTGCCTTGAGGAACTATGAAGTATACGATGGAGCACCATCCTGCTGCAGAATTTGTCCCTTTTTATGATTAGGAATGCAAGAGGCAGCTAAGATTTGTTGATATTTCAGACTATTAATGTTGCCTTCCACCCTGCAGGTCTCTCACACCCCCCCGTAATGGATGTAACCCCAGACCATGATTTTGCCACAACCAAACTTCACTGTTTTCTGAGTTAATCTCGGATCCATGCGGGCTCCAGTAGGTCTCCTGCAATATTTGCGGTGACTGTGGTGTAATTCAATGGAAGATTCATCTGAAAAATCCACCTTTTGCCACTTATCCAGCTTTCTAGCCCCCGGGGGCTAGCAAGTTTCGGCTCGTCGTTCTGCTGCGGCCACGGCGGGCTGGCAGTGCTCATCGCCACATGAAGAGGACCGAGGGGGTGGAAGTGACAATGGTATATGACAAGCTGCCAGTCGTTGGCCAAGTGGCCTTCTCGGTGGACAAAGAGCATTCTTACCCACGAAATGCAAACCACCTCCTTATTAAAACGTGTGCCATGATCCCAATATTTGACATAATACAAACACGATGTTTACTCACTTCCTCGTCGGTCCAATGGTCCCACCATTGTCGGACTTGTTTTGGCCATTCTCCGCGGTGAAGGTAACTTTTTGAAACTCAAAAAGGCTCACACGCCTCTTCCTGGCACAGCAACAAAATCCTGCACCACATTGCGCTGGCCTGATGCGAAAAATATACAAATTAATCCGCAAAATCTGCTGCATCCGCATTCTATATAGCAGTGTTTTTCAACCTTTTTGGACTCAAGGCACGTTTTTACATTGGAAAAAATCTCGCGGCACACAACAGACTAAAAAAATGTTCCAAAATTATTTTCTGCACAATTATAAAATAATTTCTCAATACGTATACTTACTCAGTGTGAAACTTGAGCCTGTTTAGATGAACACAGAGTTGATTTCCTTATTCTTCAACCGCTCTCAGTCTCTGTTTTTATTGTTATTATTATTATTTTTTTATAGCAGTTAGGCTGAAAAAGCTCAGAATTATCAGAAAGGGGGACTTGAGCAATGTCTATAACCACATCAGGGCCGAGCATCTTGCAGACAATGGCTTTGCAGGCAGGTAGTATTAATTGTCTCTGTCACGGTGTCACTTTTTGGATTTAGCAACAATGTAACAGGCTTTGAGGGCTTTCTCATTTACCTTTGTAGTTTTTATCAAAAAGTTGCCTGTTTCTCTGTGTTTTCACGAAGGCAAACAAAATAGTCCATCGACTTGTTTTGAAGCGACAGGTGTTTCGTTTGGAGATGACGTTTAAACTTGCTTGGCACCATGGCGCTGTTTTTGGATTGCTGTTCGTGTCGCGTTCAAGAACTGCTCGGATTTTTAGCCATTAGCCACCTTGCTGTTTTCAACAATGTGTTGGAATAAAACACAGGGGGAGGATTGACGGTCTTCACATATGGATATAACAGAAAGGACACTTTGGAGTATATCGACACATGACGAGTCTAACCAAATGATGTGCCGTAGACGTGCTGCGGTCCACATTGTCTTGGACAGCAAGGTCGTTGATGGCTAGAAATCCGAGCAGTTTTTGAACGCGACACGAGCGATAATCCGCTCATCTGCACACGACAGAGAACTTTCTAGTAGAAAGTTTCTACCTACTCCTCTCTTCCTTCCCCTGCAACTCCGCCCGACGACGTAAAAAAAAAAAACCCAAAAAAACAATATTGTAATAGCCCCGAATGGGGAAATATAAAGGAGAGGAGTCAGTGATGACTTTCCCACTTTATTGTGGCAACAATGGAAAATAATAAACAAAATAACAGCGGCATCCGCTACATGCGACCGCCAACTTGGCTGTCACGCCATTCTCCCTGAGACTCCCTCCCTCCTTGCTTGCTTCCCGCTCCGTCACCACTCTGCAGTCTGATGGCCCTTTCAAGGGCCCGTACACAGTTACGGACATTACAAATTTATATACTATGTATATATATATATTTATATATATATATATATATATATATATATATATAAATGCGATATTAGATCATTTCTAATAATTCCGCGGCACACCAGTTGAAAAACACTGCTATATAGCATGAGATGGTGACCCGGCTGACATCACATTCATATTCTTCCTCAATCCAGGAAATAACTTATTTTCATGGCGCGGGATTCCAAAAACTGAATAAATAAATCCATCGCTTCCACACACATCCAAGCGGTCCATTTCAGTCAGGAGCATAAAATACCATGTGAAATTGGAAATAAACATGCTTTTTGCTGTCATAGGCACTTTAAAGTGTTGAAAATACATTACTGTACTTCAGAAAGTGCTGTAGAAGTGCTCCTTCCACATGAAATCTTTAAAGTTTTGCATGTTAGATACAAAAAAGATATTTAACGTGCAGCTATAATGAAATATACAGCACATAGTGAATCCCCTATCACATTTCAGGAACACATATCTCTAAACCAATGATGAACCTTACTGTATGTTTAACCTCATTTCAGTGAGCTCAGGAATATGACAACTCTGGTTATTACAGCTCTTGCAATGCAATACACGTGACATAAATAATTGCTAAATTGCTCTCCGCAAGGCTTTCAGGTACGCAATGCATTTCATGCTTAATCAACAATTGTATAAGTTATGTAAATCATTGCAAATGTGGGGAAATTATGCACAGCATATTTAATACGGCTGCCATAAAAACATTGCTTCGCTTCATTTTAGCCTATTATATCACTACAAACTATATCTAATATAAACATATCTCCATCATTATTTCCTGTATGGGACATTAGGCTATAGTGTACGTCATGCATTCTAAAGAAGTGCCTTTAAATGCATTTATACAGAACTTAGGTGTTTTTTTAAGATATGAGCCTTTGTGTGGTCGAGTTTTTGCATAGACTTGCGAGCGAAAATTTGGGATATGAGCTCTGTATGGTAGAAGGAAATTAAAATTTACTTTTGAAATGTGTTAATTAAAAAGTGTGTATCTAAGCGCTTCACATAAAACATTACCCAAGCATTATGGAAGCTCTCACTTTAGAAAAGCCTACCAAAGCAGTGGGTACCACACCTATGTAAACTACGACAATAGTTGCAATGCATTCAAAATCTACATGTTTATGTAAAATAAACAGTTGTGTGTCTTCTATTTTAAAGGGAAAGTACCCCCAACACACGCCTTCACACTTGTTAATAATTTTGACACCCACGTTGCCGTTACATGTGAACGCACTCACCCACACGCAATTTTAATAAGATGACGATAATTCATGATAAACATGTATTTGTATTACTACCGGAGACAAATTTAGCATCTACATTGTTTAACCAGTACAGCCATGGGTGATCTGTGATGAGTGAAATTTACTTACACATTTGTGTGGGTGAACAAGCTAGCTAGCCCCAAGCACCTTTGCAACCCTGAAATAAGTGATGGATTGATGGGTTGAGATGCATTGCAATAAGAGAGGCTTACAAAACAATATGTCAGGCACACTGTGTGTACACAAAGGGAAAGGCGCATCTCACATTGCGCTTTTCCCCAGGAGTGGACCAATAATGTGGGATGATGCGCGAGTCAAGGCTTGTAATAGCCCAGGATGTCACTAGGGAGCTATGGAATCCCCGCTAGCTGCTATGAAACCGGGGCTCTTTTCTCCATCAAGAGGAAATGGAACTTGGATGTACAATACATGACATATGAAGTACTCAAAGTTCAAGGTAAAGCACTTTTGCCACTAAAAGCACATTGATTACCATTGGCTGTGACATCATTCGCTTTCAGCTCATAGCAGAAGAATGAAAAGAGCAAGATGCTGCTCTGGAGCTGCAGCTTGAAGACGCCCGATTGGACGTCTATCATTGTCATTGGTCTGAAAGAGTTAATTCCAGCCAATGAGTTAAAGCAGGAAGTACGGTTTCACACAGGGCTTGGTAAGTTTTTTTGTTCCGTTGTCATGAATAACATTTCCAAACATTACACACATTACGACACTAACAGCTAGAGTTGTTCAATAATAACTTTTTAACCGATATCTCGATACAGGTAGTCCCCGGGTTACGAACGAGTTCACTTCTACACTGGTGACGTAACCCAAATGTCTGTGTAAATTAAGGGATTAACCCTTTAAGTACCCCTAAATCTCAAAATAACTATCCAAAAACGTACTATAAATCATTGTAATTTCCTCGCCAAAATGTTGGTGCTAAATCCTAGACAGAGAGCTTAGCTGTAATCAGTGTTGTCTGTATTTTTACTGTCGTGTTGACAGCGATGAGCTCTCTCGGATTTCCGACTTACGTTCTTTCATTTTACCGTATCAATCCATGGAGGAGACATTTATTCATCATGATGAAACGAGCAAGTTATACAGCAGCTTTTAAAAGAAAAGTCACATCTGTTTCGTTTTCTCCTGGTAAGTTAAAGTCAAACCTATGCTGAATCCACCACTAGTATTTTTGACCTGCAGGTGTTTAAAAACTCGGGAATATACTAGGGTTGTCAAATGATTAAAAATTTTAATCGAGTTAATCACAGCTTAAAAATTAATTAGGGCTGTCAAATCTATCGCGTTACTGGGCGATAGTTAATTTTTCAAATTAATCACGTTGAAATATTTAACGCAATTAACGCAAGCGCATACCGACCCACTCGCACATTACCGCTAATAGCCTACATTGGCGCTGTTTTACTCATATACAGTGCTAAGAGACAACATCTAGTGAGTGGAGTAGATACAAGCATTCAGTGCAACTGTTTTTAATTGACATCTCTCACGCAATAACGATAATTAGTGTGGGAATCGACTTGGGGAAGAATGGTATAAGTTGATCTTTTTCTTAACACCATGAATTGCACACAACGCAGAGAAGCTATAGCATTTGCGGGCACCACACACAGTCATGGTTGCACCCATCATGCATTTGGGCAGAAGTTAAATCGCTACAGTATCATTTACTCAAAGCTCAACAAATATACTAGATGGCAATATTTAGTCACAATATACAAACTCACATTTATCCTTTAAGATTTACAAGTCTTTCTATCCGTGGATCCCTGTAACAGAAAGAATGTTAATAATGGGGGGAAATTAAGGACGGATTTGTGACTGTACGGGGGAAGCGCAGTGGTAAACGCACAACCTTAGTGCACCAGCAGCTTCACGTCAGCAATAGGTTTGCCCCCCTCAGCGACACACCGGCTGAACCAGACACTCTCGTAATTGGAAGCTCCATAGTTAGAGACGTGAAGCACCCGGCGGTGTCTGTCAGGTGTTACCCAGGGGCCAGAGTCGGTGACATCGAAGGAAACCTCAGGCTCTTAAGGCAGAGTAGGAAGAGGTTCCGCCGTATCGTGATTCACGCAGGCGGTAACGACGCTCGGCGGAGACAGTCTGAGGTGCTTAAATTAAACGTAGCCTCGGTGCGTACACTTGCTAAGTTGATGGCGGACACCGTAGTTTTCTCTGGTCCTCTGCCTAATTTGGTCAATGATGAGATGTACTCTAGATTCTCATCATTTAACCGCTGGTTGTCTAGATCAGGGGTTCCCAACCTATTCCACTAAGGCACCCTGTGGGTGCAGGATTTCATTCTTACCAAACAAGATGACAACACTTTTTCCCCAATCTGGTGTTTTACAAGTGCAATCAGTTGATTGCAGTCAGGTGTGGCTTGTTTTAGCAGAAGCCTCATTGGTTCAACTGTCTCTGCTGGATCGGCTGGAACAAAAACCAGGACCCACAGTGTGCCTTGAGGACTGGGTTGAAAACCCCTGGTCTAGATGGTGCCCAGAAAACGATATAGTCTTTATTGATAACTGGCACGCGTTTTGGGGCAAGTCCGGGCTCATGCGCCGAGACGGCATTCATCCGACTTGGGACGGTGCTGCTCTCTGAACTCGAAATTTGGCCGCCAAACTAAGTCTCTCAAAGTGACACTTCAGAGTGGGGGCCCGGGCGCAGTGTTGTAGTGTAAAACACAACTCTGTTAGTAGTGACCACTCGCGTCTTCCGAGCTGTCACAAATCCAACATTCAGGACAGAAGATAGAGACTGTGTGCGTGCCTCGTATAGTGAACAGGGGAAAACAGAGTACTATAGGAACGAGACTAAAGAATTTAATACATATAGCCCCTGATAGCAGTGGAAATAAAATAGCTCTTAATAAATATATAAAATGCAGATTATTAAACATCAGGTCAATCTCGCCCAAATCTCTGTTAGTTAATGACTTAATTGGGGATTATAATATTCATATTTTGATGACTTTGTTAGACTTAATGAATCCACACCCCCAAGTCACGTGAATTTTCACACAGCTAGAAGCACGGGCCGTGGAGGGGGGGGTGGCAGTAATATCACACTCTTGTTTAGGTATGAGCCCAAAAAGTAAAGCTAATTACATTTATAACTCCTTTGAAAGTCTAGCACTATCAATTATAGATGCTAACTGGAAGAACCAAAAACCAGTTCTTTTCATAGTGGTTTACCGTCCCCCTGGTCCCTACTCACAGTTTTTGTTAGATTTGTGCTTCAAGATAATCCGCCACTAGTGACTAGAACGCAGATGAAAAGGACATTAGGTGATCGCTCTGTTTCAGAGTATAAACAGATAATTCAGCCTATATTTGCCTCCATGTCATCTAATTATGAAGGATTAATGTCCGGCCTTGCTGTTCATGACGAGTTTGTTGATCGTGTTATGTTTACGCTTCGTACTACCCTCGATGTCGTCGCTCCCCCCAAATTAAAGTTTGTCAAGCCGAGACGAGCCTCTCCCTGGTATAATGCTGAAACACGCTCTCTTAAACAATCGACACGTAAATTAGAAAGACTTTGGCGCCGTTCCAACACAGAGCACACCCTCTCTGCCTGGAAACACAGCTTAGTGACATATAAGCAGGCCTTGCGTACGGCTAAAACCAGATATTACTCATCCTTAATAGATGAAAACAAAAATAATCCTAGGTTTCTGTTCAGCACTGTAGCAAGGCTGACAAACAGTCACAGCTCAATAGAACCTTATATCCCAACCACCCTTAGCTGTGATGACCTCCTAAATTTTTTTAACAATAAAATCGCAACTATTAGAAATAAAATAAATGAATCACTTCCAGTTATTAGGTCTGATAAAGTGCAGACAAAGAATTCGGAATCTCCTATAAACCCCTCTAAAATATTAAATAACTTTACCACTGTAGACCAAATCGATGTAATTTCAATTATAATGTCCTCCAAACCATCAACCTCGACCCAATCCCAACCAAACTTTTTAAAGAGACCCTGCCTCTAACTATTGACACTATCTTAAACAGACATGTCCAAAGTCCGGCCCGGGGGCCAAATGCGGCCCATGGTCAAATTTCATCCGGCCCCCAGCCACAGTCATAAAACCAATATTATCTGGCCCGCACACAGACTTAATAAATTGGTTAGCAGTACTGCCACCAGCATATGAAGTAGCTTACACACTAAATGCTGCTCCTCATTTACCCACTAAAAGGCAGCAGCACTCTAAGCAACATTACCCCGTGTGACCCTTTACTCACAATTTTCTTAAAATGGCGACAATCAACAAAAAAAAATTTACTGCGAAAGGCCGACACCTCAAGGATGGGTGGAAATTGGACTATTTCTTCACTAAAATACGCAACAACTGTGTCTGTCTCATTTGCTAAGAAACAGTCGCTGTTTTTAAAGAGTTCAATGTGAGGCAATATTACCAAACAAGACACGCTGACATGTACAAGATTACAGGGAAGATACGCAGCGAGAAATTGAAGCAACTTGAAGATAGTTCACAGCAGCAGTATTTCGCAAAAGCCGGAGAGTGGAAAGAGAACGCCACAAGTAGGCATGTGCCGGTATGAGATTTTGACGGTACGATAACCGTGAGCAAAAATATCGCGGTTTCACGGTATCACGGTAATGCAATTATAGCTCCGAAATGTGTTATTTTGAGATGTATAGGTCAAAAATAAATAACTTTTTTTCCATTGAACGGGATTTTTTTTCAGAACATAGTTGCAAATTGGAATATGAATGTATTGTTAAAATAAATAAATTATTAAAAAACAAAACAAATATTTTAAATAAAATTAAAATATAACGTAGACCATACCTACAGCCACAGCTCAAGTTGCTCAAGTTTAGAGCAAGAACAAAATTTTATTAATTAATTATTCCTATAAAAAAAGTAAAAACTCTTCTGAATAAATTTTTAAAAAATTTATACTGCATGATTTTTTTTTTGAGGATTGAAAAGCTCAAGTGAAGTTTTGCCATTTTCAGCCACTGTGTCAACTATAGTCTACATGATTTCATGCCTTTGTGTTAGAAAGAACAAAGAATTCAAAACTTAATGAGTTAGTTAAAAATGTATAAGTTAGTTAAAAAGTAAATATTGTTGTGGAAAGGTTCCATCTAAAAAAAAAAAATCATTGGGAGTGAGACCTCTCCTTGATCCAGCGAACGTGAATTTGTGCTTAGGGCAAGATCATCTTCCCTCAATTAACAATCTTTGATGCTATGCCTTTTTTCCCCTTCATTCAAGCGAATCAAGCTTGTTTTCTCACTCTGCGGCTGTAACACTCGACGAACTTGCTCTCCCAGATAAGCCTAGGCTAACATTTGTCTTTTATAAGCTTTTAGTTAGTTTGTATATCGAATTTCAAAGGAAAATATGTGTTTTGTTTTTGGCGGACTTTTTCATAGTGCTAATCTGTTTAGCTACTCACACATGGAAAAATACAATTGTACAACGTTTCAAATGTATTCATTTTGTATATTCCACTTACCACGATTTCAGAGCTCAATAAATTGAAGAAAAGAACGCCTTATGTTTGGAGTATTTGTTTAGGGTTCGCTGACTGTTTAGTCGATAGTCACTTTCACATACAGCAACAAACGGGAAACGGGAGGGGGTGAGCGCTGCCGAGCCACGCCACTTCTGGCTGCATTTTTGACACATGAAAAATGGCGAATACCGTACTGCGGTCTGACGGAAAATTTTAGTGGTTTTGAAACCGCGACGTTTTCACACCACGGTAAACCGTGAAACCGGTAACCGGCACATGTCTAGCCACAAGGCTAGTTGCGAGATTGTTGAAATTATTACGTAATTAAAAAAAATAATGAAGCATATGTGACACACAAAATGGCTTGCTAAAATTTGCTTAAATATATTGTTCTACGTAAAGGTCGTCAGCCAAGGTCGGCCCCCCACATTTTTAACACACCAAATTTGGCCCCCTTTGCAAAAAGTTTGGACACCCCTGATCTTAAATATAATAAATACCTCATTAGTTACTGGCTACGTGCCGCAGTCCTTTAAATATGCAGTTATTAAACCGCTCTTGAAAAAACCTACTCTTGAACCTGATATTTTGGCCAATTATAGACCTATTTCTAACTTACCATTTCTCTCCAAAGTCCTTGAAAGAGTGGTAATTAAACAGCTCTGTCAGCACCTACAGGACAATAGTTTATTTGAACATTTCCAGTCTAGCTTTCGAGCTCATCATAGCACTGAAACCGCATTAGTTAAAGTAACTAATGACTTGTTACTTGCCGCTGACGTTGGATTAGTCTCGATCCTGGTTCTGTTGGACCTGAGTGCAGCCTTTGACACAATCGACCATAATATCTTATTGCAGAGATTAGAATGTGACATAGGCATTAGAGGAGCAGCCCTATGCTGGTTTAAATCATATTTATCTAATAGGTACAAGTTTGTCAATGTAAACCAGCAATCATCATCGTACTCTAGAGTTAGTTATGGTGTGCCGCAAGGATCGGTCCTCGGGCCCATCTTGTTTACGCTGTATATGCTTCCTCTAGGTAATATCATCAGAAAACATAGCATTAACTTTCATTGTTACGCTGACGACACACAACTGTATTTATCAATTAAACCTGAGCAGGTCAGGCAAGTGGAAAAACTAAGCGCCTGCGTCCGAGATATAAATACCTGGATGAGCACTAACTATCTTCTACTTAACCCTGAAAAGACAGAAGTCCTTATAGTAGGCCCGAAAAGTGTGAGAGACTCTTTAGCTGCCCGATAGTCACTCTGGACAATGTAAGTGTAGCCTCCAGCACCACAGTTAAAAACCTAGGAGTTTTATTTGACCCTGACTTATCGTTTAAAGCACACATTAAACAAACCTGTAGAACGGCTTTCTTTCACCTGCGCAACATCGCCAAAATTAGAAATATTTTATCTAAAAGCGATGCAGAAAAATTAATTCACGCGTTCGTTACATCGAGATTGGATTACTGTAACTCCCTACTTGCAGCTTGTCCTAAAAGCTCTCTAAAAGGTCTTCAGCTAGTCCAAAACGCAGCAGCAAGACTTTTAACAGGAACCAATAGAAGAGAGCACATCACCCCTGTGCTCCAGGCACTTCACTGGCTTCCAGTCGAGTTTAGAATTAAATTTAAAATACTCCTTCTTACATTTAAGACCATTAATGGGTTGGGGCCATCTTATCACACTGATGCTCTGGTTCCATACCGCCCCAACAGAACACTCCGATCTCAGAATGCAGGTCTACTGGCAGTTCCAAGGGTTTATAAAAGTACTGTCGGAGCTAGAGCCTTTAGCCACCAAGCCCCTGTTTTATGGAATCAGCTTCCAGCTAATATTAAAGAAGCCGAGACAGTCTGCACATTTAAGATTAGATTAAAAACGTTCCTATTCGACAAAGCTTATGGTTAGGCTAGTTGAAGTCGGAGTAGACTCACAGTTTAGTCTAAGCTGCACTAGAAGCTATAATGCTGGGGGAAGTACAGCCGCTGAGTTCTATCTCCTTTTCTTACTCTACCTACCACTTGTCTTACTTTATTTCTATTTTCCAATGTTAATATCTAGTTGTCTAGTCTCTTCATCACTAGCCACCCGGTGTCCCCTTTCCCCCCTCCCCTCTGGGGAGGGGCTATTTTTCAGCTGCAGCCTCCTGACTGTCCGGACCCCTGGCTGGATAGACGTCCTCGCTGCCACCCCCGTCTCATCTGACTAGAGGGACCTCTTCTTGCTCCTCTACTCCACTGTATTTTTACGGACTATAACTTCGCTTGCTAATTCCCATTAGCAGTTCTGGGGTTCCTGTCTATCCGTCCTGGGAGTGGATCTCTCCTGACTGTGGTACTCCCCGAGGTTTCTCATTTTTCTCCCAATTGACTCTGGAGTTTTTGGAGTTTTTCCTTGCCGGCATGGAGGGTCTTAAGGATAGGGGATACCCAGGACTTGAACTGTATCTATTCATCTTTGTTGCTTCATTTCTAATTATGTATCATATTGCCTCTGTAAAGCCCTTTGAGACTTCTGTTGTGATTGAGGGCTATACAAATAAAATTGAATTGAATTGAATGTTAATGCCATCTTGTGGATTTATTGTTATAATAAACAAATACAGTATTTATGTACAGTATGTTGAATGTATATATCAGTCTTCTTTCCATTCCAACAATAATTTACAGAAAAATGTGGCATATTTTAGAGATGGTTTGAATATAGGGTGTATATTAAAATTGAAGTTAATGTAAACATTGATTTTTTTTTATTTTTAAATCATTAAGATATAAGTAACATACATTCAGAAGAATAAGTACAAATGACTAATATTATGCAGTTAAATGGAATATATTTTGAAGAGGGCGCAAACATTGATTTTTCTAAATCATAAGGAAATAAGTAAGTAGCCTAACATAAATGAACAAATATAAGTCAAAAGCGCAAATTGACAGCTAAGATGTTCTGAACCTCCCCATCAGAGCAAATAAAACTAAATATGATAAATAAGCCTCCTCAACTCTTTCCTTGCTTTTAAAGATTTGATCCATTTTTATGTTGCATTGCCCTTTTTTTGTCGCGTCAATTCAACATTTTTTTTTTTTTTTTTGCTGTTCCAGAAAACATGCACATTTGAACCAATCAGAGCTAACTATCTCTGCTGATCACATGTCAGTATGTCAGCCAATTGAACGGATAAATGAGTCCAGACACTTTGCTTTGCTGCGTGTATTCGCACATTGACGCAACTCATCATCGTCAGACTCCGATAACTGCAGTAGCTGGGGAAACCTCCATGCCGTCCATGGAATAAAATAAATAATTAGTATTGGTGGAAACTGATTACGCTACACAAGCACTTTATTGTACTTGCTGTTAACACTTGTGTATGTAAATCTGATGTTGGTAGATTGTTTTCTTCTTCGAGATGAAATGCATGTGTGGCAGCTCAGCATAATTTATTATTATTATTTTTTTACACAACGTTTTGACAGTTGCCGTCATATTTTTGGAATCAAAGCACCGTGTACCGGTACAGCATTCCGGCCCTGAATCTCATACCGGAACTGCGTTCCTGACCGTTCTGGCCCACTTTCACCCCTTTACATAAGTACTGTATTTATTATAACAATAAATCAACAAGATGGCATTAACATTCTGTTAAAGCGATCCATGGATAGAAAGACTTGTAGTTCTTAAAAGATAAATGTTAGTACAAGTTATAGGAAATTTATATTAAAACCCCACTTAATGTTTTCGTTTTAATTTGTAAAATTTTCTATCAAAAAAATAAACTAGTAGCTCGCCATTGTTGATGTCAATAATTACTTACAAGAATTAATTACTTACTACTACAATAATTATTTTTGCTCATAGTGCCGAAACCCATAAAATCAGTCGCACCCAAGCGGCAGCAGAGGGCGAAAAAACAAAAAACACAAAAAGTGCACATGAGACTGTGCTGTCATTTAAATCTGTTTGAGCGGGGCATGTGCGTTAATTGCGTCAAATATTATAACGTAATTTAAAAAATTAGTTACCGCCCGTTAAGGCGATAATTTTGACCGTCCTAGAATATACATTTAAGAATGATATGTATATTATCGGTATCGGCCTTGAGGAGCAGGAAGTTATCGATATCGGTATCGGTTTCAAAAATGGATATCGTGCACCCCTACTAAAAGCATAATATAAGAAGCTGTTTACCAAAATCTCAATCTCACTCCAAATCATGACAACTCAAAGTATTGGGTATGGGTATCACAACTGAGTATAAGTCGCAGGCCAAGGCAAACTATAAGAAAAGGTGTGACTTATAGTCCGGAAAATACATTACATGAAAGGTATGTGCCATTTGAATGGCTAAGGACCATTTCAGGGTTGAGCCATGTGAACCTGAACAGTAAAAGATGTGTTGAAACTCCTTTGATGGATGTTCTGTCAGTTTTTAAATCTCACAAGTGTACATCTGCAACTTGGGACTGTCGCCTCATTTTACTGTGATAAGAAGCAGCCTTGTAGAAAGCTAAATCCTCAATCTTAAGCATTTTCAGCATATCTAGTATGTTTCCTCAGGGGAGAGGGAATAGGCGGCGAGAAGACAGCTGAGGAAATCGAGGTTTGCAAGGGTACAACTGCTGTTGAAATATCTGAAGCCTGAATGTTTTTCCCTTTGGGGAATTCAAGAGAATTTGAAGCAGATAGCAAAGGAATACAAAAAAACAAAAAACAAACTCATGTTAAAGCAAATGACAAAGTAAAAAATGTAAAAGTTCCCTAGGATGTATTTTCCTCCTCAGTGCAGTACACACAGAGTCCCAACCAGATTCAACAGTCCTCCTTTAAAGGAACAGAACATCCCTGTGGATTACTGATTTTCTCACTCTATGGCAACACCCATGGGGAGAAGAGCCTCTTCTGATGCTTTTATCTGGAGTCATAACCTGTCGCCACAATTGAAGTGGGCATAAGATCGCGTATATTTGTGCAATATACTTTGAAATCCAGAAAGAGTGTTCTATGATATGTAGTTTTTGTTTCTTTTCAATTTCACTTGTATAGTGAGAGCAGGGATAAAAATTGGATCATAGATGAGCTTTTTGAACGTGTGCAGCATATTGATGTTGCTTCGTTTCGTCATTCATTTTAGCTTGCCATCACTATATTGACAAATGTTTGGGAGCATTTTGAACTTTTAAGACTCATTATTTTCTGTGACAATATAGGAGCCATCATTACCCATACCAGGCCCCCCTTGGTTGCCGAAAACAAAGTATCATTGCATGTAGTTGACTTTTCTATATATGATTTTAAAATTAAGAGTTTTCCGGTAAACTATTTTCTATAAAAGTTGTAAAGCAATAAAACAAACAAACAAAAATGAATGAAAAAAAAAGAAGATATTTTTATAATGGGTCAAAATTATTTTTCGAACATATTGTGAAAGAAATTTTATTCATGCTTATAAAACACATTACTGCTGTGATATTATATTCATTTGTTACACTGTATTCATCCAGGTTCATGTGTTGTATTTCTTTGAACGTAATAAAAAGAGGTTCTGTTGACTGTCTTATCAGATTTTAACTCCCTTTTGGTGCCAGCCACGGCCAGGTTCTCAAGGTTGTAAGTCACGATGTTTTTCTGTGGAAAACCACCAGAGTTGAAACTTAAGTTTCACTTTCGTTTTCATAGGTATCGTTTCACTGTAAGCATCCTCGGGTAACGCCCTTACAACAGTATAAATATCCAGCCTCTATTGTACTACTTTGTACTCTTGCCTGTTTACGGCTCCTTGCTGGATCACACCATTGTAACCTTGATATATCAAGTTTTTATACAAAGTTTTCAAAGCAAGCAATCTATGGTTGGTCTGATTCATTTCTCATCGAGCTATTGAGTTGACACTTGTCTTGGAGTTCAAAGTTGAATTTCCTTGACACATATCATGTGACTAGCACCTTAGACAGTCATTTGATTTGCTTAGCCAAAATCACCCGAGGACCAAAGAGGCAAAATGGATATACGTAATTTTTTCAAACCTAAGCTTAATTTGCCCCACTAAAGACACTAATTGTACAACAGAGCAACCACCGGTGTCTTGTCAATGTAGTCACCCCCGTCAAAAATTGTATCCCCTGGCCGCGAGAGCACGCACACATTAGTTATGTCGACTTAATTAAACAATTAATTAAAGAAAGAAAGGAACCTCAGTTATATATTTTGGACATTGACGTTTATTAAAAACAGAAACTCCATACAAGACTTGTATTACAGTAATAACAGTTATAGGTCATCCTACGAGTAAAACTTGACCTTTTTGTCACATTCTGTAAAAAACATGGAAACAACAGGGGGGAAAAAAATCCTTTTTTGATGGACGGGCCATGTTTTAAAACCTCGTAGATGACTACATCACCAAAACGCGGAAATCAAGCAAATCAGAATAAAAAGGCTTCATGTGCATTAAATGAATGAATCAGTGCCTTTTTTACATCGCATTATCAAACTCTCATCTCCAAATACACTTTCTCCCGGTGGCGATTGTTCAAAGACTGCAAAGGAAGCACAGCTTCCCCCAACATGTCAAAAAAATAAGTGATGAAATGGATACTGTGGTGTTTATATACAGTGGGGCAAATAAGTATTTAGTCAGCCACCAATTGTGCAAGTTCTCCTACTTGAAAAGATTAGAGAGGCCTGTAAATGTCAACATGGGTAAACCTCAACCGTGAGAGACAGAATGTGGAAAAAAAACAAAATCACATTGTTTGATTTTTAAAGAATTTTTTTCCGAATTAGAGTGGAAAATAAGTATTTGGTCACCTACAAACAAGCAAGATTTCTGGCTGTTCAAGAGGTCTAATTTCTCCTAACGGGGTCTAACGAGGCTCCACTCCTTATGTGTATTAATGGCACCTGTTTTAACTCATTATTGGTATAAAAGACACCTGTCCACAAACTCAGTCAGTCACACTCCAAACTCTACTGTGGCCAAGACCAAATAGCTGTCGAAATTGTAGACCTGCACCAGGCTGGGAAGACTGAATCTGCAATAGGTAAAACGCTTGGTGTAAAGAAATCAACTGTGGGAGCAAATATTAGAAAATGGAAGACATACAAGACCACTGATAATCTCCCTCGATCTGGGGCTCCATGCAAGATCTTACCCCGTGGCGTCAAAATGATAACAAGAACGGTAAGCAAAAATCCCAGAACCACACGGGGGGACCTGGTGAATGACCTACAGAGAGCTGGGACCACAGTAACAAAGGCTACTATCAGTAACACAATGCGCCGTTTAGGGACTCAAATCCTGCACTGCCAGACATGTCCCCCTGCTGAAGCCAGTCCATGTCCAGGCCCGTCTGCGGTTCGCTAGAGAGCATTTGGATGATCCAGAAGCAGATTGGGAGAATGTGTTATGGTCAGATGAAGCCAAAATAGAACATTTTGGTAGAAACACAGGTGCTCGTGTTTGGAGGAGAAAGAATACCGAATTGTATCCGAAGAACACCATACCCACTGTGAAGCATGGGGTGGGAACATCATGCTTTGGGGCTGTTTTTCTGCAAACGACTGATCTGTGCAAAGGAAAGAATGAATGGGGCCATGTATCGAGAGATTTTGAGGGAAAATCTCTTTCCATCAGCAAGGGCATTGAAGATGAGACGTGGCTGGATCTTCCAGCATGACAATGATCCCAAACACACAGCCAGGGCAACAAAGGAATGGCTTCGTAAAAAGCATTTCAAGGTCCTGGAGCGGCCTAGCCAGTCTCCAGATCTCAACCCCATAGAAAATCTGTGGAGGGAGTTGAAAGTCCATGCTGCCCAACAACAGCCCCAAAACATCACTGCTCTAGGGGAGATCTGCATGGAGGAATGGGCCACAATACCAGCAACAGTGTGTGAAAAGCTTGTGAAGAGTTACAGAAAACGTTTGGCCTCTGTTATTGCCAACAAAGGGTACATAAAGTATTGAGATGAACTTTTGGTATTGACCAAATACTCATTTTCCACCATGATTTGCAAATACATTCTTTAAAAATCAAACAATGTGATTTTCAGTCCCCCCCCACACACACACACACACACATTCTGTCACTCATGGTTGAGGTTTACCCATGTTGACAATTACAGGCCTCTCTAATATTTTCAAGTGGGAGAACTTGCACAATTAGTGGGTGACTAAATACTTATTTGCCCCACTGCATCATTGATTAAATATGCACGACAACGTGCTCAAAATTTTTTCAGAATTAGTTCATCACTGGTTATGATGCGGCTTGTTTTTTTATTCATTCGCACTGCTTCATAGTCCTTTAAACAGTGTGGATGTCTCCAGAGTTTAAAGTGCATTATTCCACTGCAGCGAAATGAGACAAGTAATTGGCTAAAGGCTGGGTTTATCCCGCCCATTTATCCCAGTGGGCGGGGCTCCGCTGGCAAGTACGCTGGCTTCTCTTGACAATGACTGGATGATTTGTCTGAGGCCGAATCCCTTTTTGATTGACAGCGAAATGAGCCAATCATTGATCTTGTAGTTTTAACATCCGCGGGAGGCATTTTTCAATTATTAAGTTATTAATTAATTAATAAATTGTAGATGCTTGTGTTTGGAGACTTGACTTCTGGCACTGTAATTTCTTTCCCTACCGAGCAGCGGGTGGCGCCGAGCCTCTCCACCGTCACAAAGTACTCACAGGCGGACACACTTTGAGCTTCCCCTTATTGAAAGACCAGCATCCACCACTGCTATCTTCTACTCTGTACCTACAAGGACACATATTATTTATTATATACAAACATACTCTGTTGATGCGTTAAGTGCCTAAACGTATTATTCGACTTTGTGTTGGCATTTTAAGTCAATATTACAAGCTGAACTTTACGACCTAATCTCAAGTTTTTTCTTTCGTTGCGCTCAGATTCAAAGCAATTTAATGCCATCCCCTCTCAGTTAAAGGATTTGGACATCTAAGCGCTGTCGATATTAGCCAATAAGTTTCGATGGTCATGAAATGTACTTAAACTTTGATCTCAATTCTAAAGTCTGATCACTTTGAATCGGAGTCCTCTTTGATCACGTAAGGTGGAAAAACAACAACACACATTAATAGTGACACCATTGATGTTCACCGAAATAAAAGGTTCAATTTACATTTTACCAGTTTAAAAACAGGTAGCCATGCAACTCATTATGGCATTGAAATCTGTGCGCATTTCCCCGTAAAATATGGATAGAACAATGCCCAGAAACAGAATCCTAGCTGAGCTGACTGACCTTCACGCTCTTTTAAACATGTGTGATGAACAGGAAGCCTGGCTTTAATGAAATGTGGCGGATAAGCATTTATATTACGTGCGGAAACCACACAGGAAAAGGAAACAACAGATATTAACCTGTTGGGTTATGAAAATCCACATTGTATGAACTGCTGAATAGAAATGTGATTGTTTGGTGATTTCTAGATGACAACCCCATTGAAAGTCACTTCCTCTTCTGATTTGCATTCATATGCAAGTATTACTGTTATCACATATATTGGATGCTTTCTGCGCCAAATAATGAATAACAAATAATCAGTGTCTTCTTTAGTTGAAGTAGCAATATTTTGTGGCCCTCACTCATGTGCAAATGCGACTATTAGAGACATTTCTACAGACTACTCTGAAAATCAAACTGTACTCCAGATTGGGTTCTCATCTAAAGAACATCAAAATCATAGAAAGCGCACAGTTAGTTCATGTTTTAGTGCCACAGACAGCGCTCGACGTCATTTCCATTTTCCCAATACTTCCAGTCAAAATTTTTGGGACGTCTAGCACCGTCAATGGCACCAAAACATGAGCATTCACTGCCAATCCTTCCAGTTTAAATGACATCTATCGTTTGCATTTAAAGGCAATGGGTTAAATACTAGGAAAAGACAATGAACTTTAGAGTGTTATTGGTGGCCATAACCAGAGTGTATTTCTGTTTAATTCATTTTAATTTTATTAAATTTGTTTTAAGATTTTACTGATTTATAATTTTATCCATTCATAAAATTATACACACATTTTGGGACTATAAGGCACTTCTGAGAAAACAGTATTTGTTCTTATAAAACACACTAGATTATAAACCACAGAGTTCTAATCAGAGAAATAAAGTAATTCAAGTATGAATAATACAAAAAGTACAATAATGATTAAAAAAATATATAACTAGGCCTGCAAGCACTTTGGCGCAACTCTGACGTCACGCAGGTCGGGGTGGTGGCAGACAGCCCCCCTCTAATCATCTAATGAAAACCTAATATGCTTTAAACTCTCTTTTTTTGGGATGAAAAATTGTTTTGAGTTTTCGATCATGCAATGGCCACAAATTCTGCTGCCACTAGTTGGCGCTACAGAGTTGATGCAAATGACCCCTACTGGACTCTTCAGGGTAAGATTCTCACCAAGCATGGGAAGTTTGGAGCAAATATCATGTATATCTGCCAAGTTATGACTGTTCAAAATGTGTGGAGAGACAGAATGGTGACAGTCATTATCACTTTCCTGTTGGACCCTTCTGCTTACACCAAAACAATAATTTTCATCAGGCATCTGAACACATGTCTTAAGGCTCCCCATATGCAGGTTTGAGGTAGATTGATTTTTTTCCCTTTAGAGGAGGAGTGTGTCCCATAAAAAAGGGCATTTCCTGTTCCCACTAGGAGGCGCCAGGCACAATTGGTAAAATTTCAATCCAGTCCTGCTCAGGCTGGGATACCTCACACACATGCCATATTTAAAATAGATTGAACGTTGTTTGAGGGAGTTATCAGTCATTTTCCGAATTCGGTGTTTTGCTGAAAAAATGGCCGACTTTGGCACCCCGTCCAGGTCAGGCCCGTGAATGAAAACACACCATTTTGATAACTTAAGATTTCATATGCCTCATGAACAGTCTCGCCAATTCTGAGGATGATCAAACTAATTACCTAGGTGCCAAGGTCTCAAATGTGCACACTGTAAATCGATAAAAATGTCACATTCAATCCAAAATACCAGATTTCCTGTGGGATTTGGAATGTGCGTGCAAGAAACTTTTTGGAGCAGTTTTGCACAACGTATCGACTCTCCAAATTTCATCATTCTGCGTTGAAAAAACCTAAATGGAGAGGCCTTTTTGAAAAATTCAAGATTATCGAACGTTACGCAAAGCCGCATGTATGTGCAAATTTTGGTGAGTTTTCATGCGTGTTCAAGCCTCCAAATGTAAACTCCTACTGTGAACCGATAAAAATTTTATAATAAAAATAATAATAATAATAATAATAATCCTTTGCAAAACAATAGGGCCTTCGCACGCTTAGTGCTCGGGCCCTAACAATACATTAAGCACCTTCTCTATGAATATGTTGGCGCTGCCGTCAGCTAGTAGTATGTATGTATGTATGTATGTATGTGGGGAACGTAGCACAGTGCATAACCCAAAATTTGATGTCCACGTATTTAGACGTCAGATATATTTATTATATTTACTGTACAATGAGTAGCAGAAGCATTTGCACCCCTTATGATTTTGGAAGTTCATCCACTTAGAAAATAGGTAGAGTTTTCAATCATAGATGCATTTCCACTTATAGCAACATAATGTTTTTTTTAAAAATCAAAAATTCATTAATTTCAATAATTTATTTGTAATTTACTGGTGTTCATAAAGTATGTGTACCCTGAGAAAATCAGTGCTAATATTTAGTGCAGAAGCCCTTGTTTGCAACTAGAAACTGCAATTTCTTGAGAAATACACTTGGGTTTTTCCTGTGTGGGGAAACAGATCTTAGCCCCACTCAGGTCTATCAATAAAATGGACAATAATGCCAGTCAATGGCATGAAACAAAGTAAACGCCATTAGAAATGAGAAAATTGGACATCCATGGTCGTCAATGGCGGCACCCTCCATAAGCGTCAATGCAATCAGGGACATTTGGGGTACACGTCCTATTGATATCTGGTCATTTCATGTTGATTTGGGGATATTTTTTTTTTTTGCCATTGAAAATTAATGGGAAAAAATTTGGACGACCATTGATGTCAATGGTATCAACTTACATAGGTGTCAATTGAATCTAAGTACATTGGCATCAATACAATGAACATGCTGAAATGCCATTGGAAATGTCTGGACGTCCATGGACGTCAATGGCATCACCCTCCATAAGCGTCAGTGCAATCGGGGACAATAGGGTACACGTCCTATTGATATTTGGTCATTTCCTGTTGATTTGCGGACATTGTTTTTTTTGCCATTGAAAATGAATGGGAAAAAATTTGGACGTCCATGGACGTCAATGGTAGGTTTCGGGGCTGTCGTTGAGAAACTCGAAGTTTCAGCTCCAGCCAAAGATTTTCTATTGGATTGAGGTCGGTCTGAAACTGGCTAGACGACTCCAGAACCTTGATATGCTTTTTACGCAGCCACTTCATTGTCAGCTTGGCTGTTTGCGTCGGATCATTGTCATGTTGGAAGATCCAACCACGACTCATCTTCAAGTCTTTGAGTGAGGGAAGGAGGTTGTGGCTCAAAATCTGACGATATATTTCACAATCCATTCTCGGTCTTGTACAGTACAGTCATTCTGTCCCCTTTGTTGAAAAGCAGCCCCAAAGCATGAGATTTCCACCCCCATACTTCACAGTGGGGATGGTGTTCTTGGGATTGTACTCAACCTTATTTTTCCTCCACACACGATGAGTAAAGTTTGCACCAAAAAGTTCTACTTTGGACTTTCTCCCATGACCCCTCGGCATAGTTCAGATGGCCCCTGGCAAACTTCAGACGGCCTTCACAAGTACTGGCTTCAACAGGACAACCTTCTGAGCAATGCATGATTTTAAACCATTGCAACGTAGTTTTCTACTGACACTAACCTTTGAAACTGTGCTTCCAGCTCTCTTCAGGTCATTGACCAGCTTCTGCGGTGTAGTTCTAGCTGAGTCCTCACTTTTCTCATCTCTCATTCTCTCATCATGAGTGATGCCCCACGAAGGGAGATTTTACACGGAGCCCCAGTCCGAGGTACATTATCAGTCCTGCCTTTTCCATTTTCTAGCAATTGCTGCAACTGTTGATTTGTTCTCACCAAGCTGTTTTCCAAATGTCACATAGCCTTTTCCAGCTTTGTGGAGCTCAATATTTTTTCTCTGGTGTCTTTCTAAAGCTCACTGGTTTGCCCATGGTGGCATTTGGATTATGACTGACTGTGGGGTGCACAGGTAACAATAATGAGCTCAAACGGGTGGTGGGTGGGTGGTTACTCACGGGGTAAAGGTGGACATGGTTTTTTTCCTGAGTTATGATTATTGCTGATTCTCATGGGGTACAAATACGCATGAACCCCAGTAAATTACAATTATTGTTATTATTATTATTATTATTTTTAAATAATACGATTAGGGCTGTCAAACGATTAAAATTTTTAATCAAGTTAATCACAGCATAAAAATTAATCTTAATTAATCGCAATTCAAACCATCCATAAAATATGCCATATTTTTCTGTAAATTATTGTTGGAATGGAAAGATAAGAAACAAGACTGATATATATATTCAACACTCTATACATAAGTACTGTATTTGTTTATTATAACAAAAAATCAACAAGATGGCATTAAAATTTTGTTAAAGCGATCCATGGATAGAAAGACTTGTAGTTCTTAAAAGATAAATGTTGGGACAAGTTATAGAAATTTTATATTAAAACAACTCTTAATGTTTTCGTTTTAATAAAATTTGTAAAATTTTCAAACAAAAAATAAACTAGTAGCTTGCCATTATTGATGTCAATAATTACACAATGCTCATGGTGCTGAAACTCATAAAATCAGTCGCACCCAAGCGCCAGCAGAGGGTGACAAAACACAAGTAACAAATGGATATCACACTGTGCTGTCATTTTCATCTGAGTTGGGCATGTGCGTTAAATGCGTCAAATATTTTAACGTGATTAATTTAAAAAATAAATTACCGCCCATTAATGTGACAATTTTGACAGCCCTAAATACAATGTGATTTTTGGATTTTGTTTTTAAGATTATTTCTCTGAGTGGAAATGCATCTATGATTGAAATTTCAGACCTCTATTTTCCAAGTGAGTGAACTTACTTACTTACTTACTTACTCACTGTATATTATATACAGAATTTTATTTTTATTTCTTTAATTACAAAAAATCAGTCACTTGTCCTTGCGTCACCAAGTCCAGAATAGCAAGGATAAAAGTAACATAGCAACACAGGAATTACACTCACTATGATGGAAAACATGACAGAAACACAGCAGAAACAATGAACTAAATGGAATGGATAGAACAAAAAAACTAAAAATAGGCGAACTCATGAGATAATGAGACACACCTGGCAGGAGAAAGCTGGTTAACACAAGGGAACAAGCTAATGAGAACAGGTGGAAATGAAAGTTCAATCAGTTAACAAGACGGGAACACACTTAAAGCATGGAACAAAAAATGACATAACACCTGTTACATACCAGTCCTACATTGAGGTGCATTAAGACTATGTTCACACTGCAGGTCAATTCTGATTATTTTGGCCATATGCGACACAAACCTGACATTTTCATGCATTTCGTATAGTGTATTTTTGCCTCTCCTATCCTGAAATTTCTTCCGTAACAAGAGGCAATATTTTCCAGTTGAGGCTGCCATAAACTAAAAATTCCGTTTGTAGACACGTTCGAAAGAAAAGGTACTGCTGTATCTTATATATACAGTGGGGCAAATAAGTATTTAGTCAACCACTAATTGTGCAAGTTCTCCGACTTGAAAATATTCGAGAGGCCTGTAATTGTCAACATGGGTAAACCTCAACCATGAGAGACAGAATGTGGGGGGAAAAAACAGAAAATAACATTGTTTGATTTTTAAAAAATAATTTATTTGCAAATCATGGTGGAAAATAAGAATTTGGTCAATACCAAAAGTTCATCTCAATACTTTGTTATGTACCCTTTGTTGGTAATAACGGAGGCCAAACGTTTTCTGTAACTCTTCACAAGCTTTTCACACACTGTTGCTGGTATTTTGGCCCATTCCTCCATGCAGATCTCCTCTAGAGCAATGATGTTTTGGGGCTGTCGTTGGGCAACACGGACTTTCAACTCCCTCCACAGATTTTCTATGGGGTTGAGATCTGGAGACTGGCTAGGCCACTCCAGGACCTTGAAATGCTTTTTACGAAGCCACTCCGTTGTTGCCCTGGGTGTGTGTTTGGGATCGTAGTCATGCTGAAAGACCCAGCCACGTCTCATCTTCAGTGCCCTTGCTGATGGAAGGAGATTTTCACTCATGTGTGGAGTCCCTCAAGGGTCAATTCTTGGACCACTCTTATTTAACATCTATATGCTTCCATTAGCTCAGATAATGGAACAGTATGACATCTCCTATCACGCCTATGCAGATGACACACAACTGTACATTTCTGTGTCCCCACATGATTATAGTCCCTTAGTCTCCCTGAGTAAATGCATTCATCAAATCAATGAATGGATGTGCCAGAATTTTCTCCAGTTAAATGTGGAGAAGACAGAGGTGATCATTTTTGGGCCAAAAAAGGAAAGGTCAAAGATAAGCAGCCAACTTAGCACAATGTCACTTACAGCTACAAATCAAGTCAGAAACCTTGGCGTAATTATTGACTCAGACCTAAAATTTGATAGCCATCTAAAGTCCGTCACTAAATCCGCTTATTACCACCTAAAAATTATAACCAGAATTAAGGGGCTTCTGACTCAACAAGACATGGAAAAACTTATGCATGCATTCATTTTTCAGCAGATTGGACTACTGCAACGGTATATTTACAGGTCTTGATAAAAAATCAGTCAGGAAGCTGCAGCGAGTACAGAATGCTGCAGCCAGAGTCCTCACAAATACAAGGAAGCTGGACCACATTACACCGGTTTTGAAATTGCTACACTGGCTTCCAGTGAGTCAAAGGATAGACTATAAAATACTACTGCTCGTCTACAAAACACTTAATGGCCTTGGACCAAAATACATGCTTGACTTGTTAGATTCCTATGAGACATCTAGACCCCTAAGGTCGTCTGGAACGGGTCTTCTGCATGTTCCAAGAACAAGAACCAAGCAGGGTGAGGCAGCATTTAGTTATTATGCTCCTCACCTCTGGAACAAGTTACCCGAACGTCTGAAGTATGCTCAAACTGTTAGCTCCTTTAAATCAGGGCTAAAAACGCTTTTGTTTAGCACTGCATATCCATAACTGTCTATATAATTCAATCTACCTGCCTTCTATTCCTCTTGTGCTTATCTCCATTGCTGATTTCAATGATTATTATTAGTAGTAGTTTTTGCTTTATTTTTATTTTTGTTTTGTTTTTATTTATTTATTTTTATTCTGTGATTAAATGCGATCTTTTGTCTTGGTTTTTACGTTGTATTGATTTAAATGTGATTTTTATGGTCTTCATGTGATGTAAAGCACTTTGAATTGCCTTGTGTTGAATTGTGCTATATAAATAAATTTGCCTTGCCTTGCCTATGACAGTCTTATGACACTGCTCTCAAATAAAGTGTTACCAAATACCATAACAAGCAATTAATAAAACAACTGGAACAGTAACTGAATAAATAATTAGCACAGAACATGCATTTTGATTGTAATTTACATCTATAGTGCTGCAATGCATGCTAGGAGGCATGTGTTGCCTATTAACACCCCCCCCCAAAAAAAATTCAACTAATAAGCCGCAGGATTCAAATTGAAGAAAAAAACTAGCGGCTTATAGTCCGAAAATTACGGTAATCGAACTATAATGTATTCTTTTGGGAAAATCCCACCTGACACACGACCATTTCGACTTACAAACCAGATCCTGAAACAAAGTTTGTATGTAGAGGTACCACTATATTTGTCACTTTGATAAAACTATAACTAAATTGGCGGTCTTAATAAACTTTAACTTTCAAATGCTGTGATTAAAAAAGCCTTTTTTTCTTTCCTTATTGTACCGGACCGGTACCGAACACACCTAGTAATGTCATATCCAGTGTTAACAACGCATTAGAATATAACGGCGTTATTTTCTTCAGTAGTGAGTAATCTAATTAATTACTTTTCTCATCTTGGCAACGCCGTTCCCGTTACTGAGGCAGGAAAGGCGTGCGTTACTATGTGTTACGATGTTGCTTGACTGACGTGAGAAAAGGCTGAAAAAGACTCACGGAGATGAGAGGCAGAGCAGGAGTGAGGAGGAGGCAAGGGAGTGTGACGCCATTGAAAACGCGATGCTACTATGCTAGGTGGCTCCAATAATACCTGACTGTAGCCGATAGCCTACAAACTCCGCCCGCATGATGCTTCGGTAGATATCACATACCCGTATTGGCCCGAATAAGCCCTGATTATAAGAGCCTTTTTCAAGACTCAAGTTTGAGGAAAAAAAAAAACTTAAATTTTATACAGAAAATAATTACAGTACATCCAAAACAAATGATTATAACAATATATTTGAGAGAAAAAGTAACTGTACTCTTGAAACAAATCTGAATAAGGAAAAACATTGCAATAAAATAATGCAAACTGGTTACACTTGAGTAGCTGAGATCTGTCATGACAGAACATCGCTTCAATGATATCTGCCGCCATCTAGCGTCGTGAATGGGTATAATGTCTAAACCGCGAATATAAGACTCTTTTTCAGTCTTATTTCAATGCAAAAAACACCCTCTTATATTCGGGCCAATACGGTATATACAGAACTAGATGCAAATGAAAGGCATGCCGGCATTAGCAACATGTACTGTATAATAAAGAACTAGATGCATTAGTAAACAGCCGCCATCTTAAAGCAGTAGACTTCTCATGAATACTGTTGTAGAGAACCTTCCTAGTGAACCTAAGTCACTTTTTATCGAAAATGCTCCTAAATTGGCAACTTTTTTAAAAATTTTATTTTTAAATTCATTTCATTTCAGGCAGTTACATTCATCTTCAGGAATTCAGTTCTTTGCTTTCAAGACACACAGAGAAAAAAAGAAACAAAAAAACAAAACAAAAAAATGCCTGAAAGCGAGTGAGACGAAGAAAGCTTATTAAATCCCACCCCGAGTTCTCAATTATCATCAAAATAAATAAACTATTTTCCTGCAACCAGTTTTTTTGTTTGTTTTTTAGTTACATAGCAGAGATCCTTCCCTGACACATGTAACGGTAGGGCAGAACCCTCAATGTCGATTCCCTCAGTCAGCAATAGAGAAAACAAAGAACAACAATATATATATATATATATATATATATATATATATATATATATATATATATATATATATATATATTTAAGACCCTTCCTGAATATATTTTGACCAAATGAATTGTTTATAGTGGAACTTAAATATGTGAATATTTTCACACTCTCTAAGTGATGAACTCAGATTGTTCCATAATTTAACCCCGCGTACAGACACACAAAAGCTCTTACGCGTCGTTCTAAATCTAGGAAGTACGAACTCCCCGTAAGCTCTTAAATTGTGAGCTCTTTCACAAATGGCGAAATGTGTTTGTAAATTTGCCGGTAATGTATTATTAAAAGCTTCATACAGAATTATGGAAGTGTTGTAATCGACTAGGTCTTTAAAAATTTAAACAATTTAGATTGAAGAAATAGTTCATGGGTGTGATCCAGAAATCCAGTCTTATGAATGATGCGAACTGCTCGTTTCTGTACTATGACTAAAGGATTTGTCGTATTGCGATAGGTATTGCCCCACACAGTATGTAAGATATGGGAGAATCAAGGAACAGTACAGAGTGCATTCTGATCAAGATATATCTTAACTTTGTTCAAAATTGAAAGGCTTCTTGAATTTTGGTTTTTATATGTCTGACGTGGGGTCTTATCCATCTTTAAATGACTTATCTATGACTTATCTATCTTTAAATGATGAAACAGATTTAAAACTTCCACATGTCGAAAATAGACAGAAGGGAAATAATGCAATAACGGGAGCAATTTTAACAACTATTAAATGACTTCCACACATAGCAAAGGTTTCTATCTAGTTATTGCAATATCCGAATTACCCCTTGGGCTAGTTTTGCCAAGTGTCCCAAAAACCCTTTAAACTTCACATTGTGTGACCTGTTTTTGAGAAAAAAAAAAAAACCATGAAAATTATCACCAGTTACTTTGCCATGTAACTAATTACTCTTACATTCAGCTAACTGAGTTACTAACATAATTACTTTTTGGGAGAAGTAATCTGTAACTGTAATTAATTACTTTTTAAAAGTAAGATTAACAACACTGGTCATATCAGAATTAACAAAAAATCCGAAATTGGGTATCACACCATATGGTGTGAACGTAGCCAAAACCTGTTTCAAATCCATTTTATTTTATTTTTGCATTGTTACTGAATGGCGATCCATCCTTTGTGAAGTGAGCCTTTTACTCACAGACAGCTGGGCTAAGCTCCAATGTTCCACCCTGAACAGGATAAGCAGTCAAAAAAGAAAATGGATTAGTTTACCGATTTGACGGTAAGATTGGCACACTAAGAATTATTACTTCTTAAACTTCAGAGCTTTTGACTAAAACTGTTCACGTCAAAAGTTTCCCAGGCCATCCATCCCAACCTTTCGATAAGATTTTTGAAATAGTAAAGCTTTATCTACCTTTGCCTTTTTTTTTTTTTTTTTTTTTTATAAATCTCTTACTGTGAGGGAAAAAATGTGCCGTATATATTGAAGAATAGGTCACCTGAGCAACTGTTGGCCCAGTAACACAACCTTTGGGTCTTCCATTCAACCATTTTCTATACTGCTTCTCCTCTTCATTGTTGTAGGGAAGCTGCATTCTCTCCTAGAATAGGACAGAACTGGTCGCCAGTCAATTAAATTCAACGATATCCGATTTTGATTTTCTTTTGAAGTTCACATTTTCAAACATTCAAAATGGACACCGCTGGATGTTTGACTATGGCTTTCTATTTTTCTAAATGTCAAGGGAAGGAGATGAGTTATTCATGCCATTTATGAACAAACTCTTGCAGTGATTCATATTGAACACCTGCGAAGGATAGGGGTATTATAGACCATTATTTTTCGTGCATTGTTATGAATGTACTTAAAAACGAATAGCGTACCGCACGAATGCGGTTTTTAGACCGTGACGTTGCCATCGTAATGCCGAAGTGGGACATTATAGACACGCTCTCGCATACAAACCATGTTATTAGGGCCCGAGCACCAACATGGTGCGAAGGCCCTATTGTTCTGCTATGGATTATTATTATTCTTCATGGAAAATGAAAATGGCCCATTTGGAGGTCTTAACCATTACGGTACGTGACGTCACTATTTTGTTTCGGTAATACTTCACTCTGATCGGCCGAATGATTTCGTGTGTATTAAATTCTGCTTTTTTCACTCTTCATAAAGCACATAATTTAGTTAGTTTAGATCCTTTGCTGGGCTGCGGGAGGAGGGATGGGCTGCACTGCCCCCCGGGCCCGCCCTACCTCCCCGGGCTGGCTGAGTGGGGTCCGTGGCCCTGTGTCGGCGCCCGCGTGACGTCTCCGCTCATCTGCCTGCCCGGCGGGGCTCACGTGCGGCTGGATATTATTGGGCGCGCTCGGGCGGGGGGTCCCGGTGCCGGGATTGGCGATGGGGCGGCGTAGGGTCGGTCGCCAACAGGCTTACACTCACAAGGGATTCACACGATTACTGTGTTCTAGATCACAGAGATGATTTGTGTACACTCTACCCCTTTCTATCACTTAGCTTATAGACTCCTCCACCTTCTTCCCACTCTTTCCCTGGTCAACAGGGCCCCCCACATGGTTTTAACCGGAAATACATTTAGCTGACGATAGCACCAACATATTAGTAGTTAGTGTAGTTAGGCGTTCAATGTATTTCTTGTTGTTGTTTGAATTTCTTCTCTTTCTTCTCTTGTGTTTCTTTTCTTCAGTTCCCCCATAACCCCTTCCTGTCCGCTATTTTGTCATAATAAATGAGGTATGTTGAATGATCACAAAGGGAGTATGTCAGACTCTCAATGTCAAACATTAAAACTGTTCAGACTATCCGGGCACTTAGACTTGCATTCTCCGTGTCAAACAGCTGAACAGGACAAGTTATTTTAAAAAAGGATACCCAGGAAGACCCCACTTCTGACGAAGAGACATAAAAAAGCCAGGCTGAAGTTTGCCAAAACTTACCTGATAAAGCCAAAAACCTTTTGGAAGAATGTTCTCTGTTCAGATGTGACAAAAGTAGAGCTTTTTGGGAAAAGGCATCAACATAGAATTTACAGAGAAAAAAAAGAGGCCTTCAAAGAAAAGAACACGGTCCCAACAGTCAAACATGGCAGAGGTTCCCTGATGTACTGGGGTTGCTTTGCTGTCTCTGACACTGGACTGCTTGACCGTGTGATTGGCATTATGAAGTCTGAAGACTAACAACAAATTTTGCAGCATAATGTAGTGCCCACTGTGAGAAAGCTGGGTCTCCTTCAGAGGCCATTGGACTTCCAGCAAGACAATGACCCAAAACGTACTTCAAAAAGCACTAGAAAATAATTTAAGAGAAAGCACTAGAGACTTCTAAAGTGGCCAGCAATGAGTCCAGACCTGAATCCCATTGAACACCTGTGGAGAGGCACCCTTCAAATCTCAGAGATCTGGAGCAGTAGGCCAAAGAAGAATGGTCTAAAATTCCAGCAGAGCATTGTAAGAAACTCATTGATGGATACCGGAAGCGGTTGTTCGCAATTATTCTGTCTAAAGCAGTACACAATGTTTTTTGATGAGTTTATCAAAATACTGTCTTCTGTCTGCATGGACTTTGATTGTGTTGTTTTAGTGGGTGACTTTAACATTCATGTTGAGAATCCTGAAGAAGGATGTGCTAGAGAGCTTTTAAACACAGTTTCCAATACATAACAGAGGGCACATACTGGACTTAATAATATCCAAAGGTCTTAACATCTCTGAGGTCACAGTGAATGATGTTGCTCTGTCTGATCACTACTGCATTATGTTTAAAATGACCACCCCTGTCCATCCTCTGAAAAGGGAAACAGAGGTGATTAGGAAGCGTTACATAAGTGATAACACTTGTGCGTTATTCACACAGGCCTATGCCTCACCATTTACCCCTACAATAGCTCCAGTGGAAGAACTTGTAAATAGCTTCAGTTCTAGTGTGATGACCGTAATTGACACTATTGCCCCGATTAAGACAAAAACTTTGTCAAGAAAGGTCACCCTGGAGAAATGCCATACTAGCTATAAAACAAAAGCAAGTTTGTAGACGAGCAGAACGCAGATGGCGAAAAAACAAACTCCTAGTTTTTTATGATATCTACAAAGAGAGTCTTCGCAAATACAACCAGGAACTGAAAAATGCTAGACAGTCATATTTTTCAGAGATCATTAGTAGAAACACCAACAATACTCGCACACTATTTTCTGTTGTTGACAAACTGACAAACCCACAAGCATCAATACCTCAGGAATTGGCATCTGAGGTGTCCTGTAATAATTTCGCAGCATTCTTTACACACAAAGTACTAAAGATTAGACAGACTGTGTGCAACTCCAGATTAACAAATGTTACACTAAAGCCTGAGTTATACTCCCGTGTTGCGGTGACGGCGTAGCGACTACGGCGTCATTCGACATTCGATAGTTCTGCGGTGAGGGAACGCGTTGCTCTGTAATTCACCGCCAAGCCACTAGAGGGATGTGGCGTTATGTTTGTACGGTTTTGGGGCATGCTTGTTTACTTCCGCTAGTCGGAGAAAAAATAAACAATGCAAGATGGAACTCTTGAAAGTAAATATTCTGCTCATCAACACTGAATAAATATTGAACATACAAATGGTGACGGGCAGGCGACGCAGAAGACTGTTTCGAGGCGGTCTGGCCAACTTTTGATGCCGCACAGAGAGTTTTAGACTCGGGTGGAGAGAGCTAGCTGTGGCGGCTAGCTTCAAACTGGCATCGAGCACTGCGTTCAAGGTCTGCAAAGCCCTCCAGCCTGATTTGTTTGCCGTGTCCTACAACCAGCCAGTGGGAAGCCATAGCAGATTTCTGGCGTCTAGGGAACTTCCCAAACTGCGTTGGGAGGCTTGATTTTAAGGTTATCATAAAAAGCACCGAGGCACTCTCAATCAGTGATGATGTATTGTGTGTGTGAACTGTCTGTTATTGAAAATTAAAGATCAAAACAACTCTTTTGACACCAAATCTGTGCTTTATTCTTCATATACTTGAAACATATGTACACAGTAAATGATGAAGTGCACCAACCAAAAATACGACATAAAGTGATAAAAAGTTGGCAGTTTTTGGCCGACTGTGTCACCGCTTCGTGTGGCCACTCGATTCCGACCACCCACGTCTCGGTGGTTATTCCATTTATTTATTTTTTCGATCGCCGACCTTGCCATTTGGCAGTCACAATAATAATTTCTTGACGAGACTTGCTCTTCGATGATACTCCCGTCGGCTTGGTGCATTTTTGCGTGTAGAAAATAATGTTTGATTCTATTCTACAATGGCGGTGTTTTCGCCCGGAAACAACAGTCTGAGCGGACCAATCACAGTCCGTTTTCGCTACATCTACGCGTCTACGCGACGCGAAGGTTAGAAAAATCGAGAGGTGCGCGTCAGGCTACGGCGTAGGGTCGTAACTCGATTCCTCCTTGACGGCGTAGGTCTGACGCGGAAGTATAACTCGGCCTTTAATGCCTCCCAAAATGTCCCCCACGTCAATCTTAGACAGTTTAGCCTCTTGGACTATGCCACTTTAACAGAAATTGTGTCAAAATTGAAGCCCACAACATGCTGCCTTGACATCCTTCCTTCAAACTTTTTCAAAACTGTTTTTCATTGCATAGCCCCGGACATACTTCAGATTATAAATACTTCTCTCCAAACAGGAGAGTTTCCTCAGACTTTAAAAACTGCAGTAATAAAACCTCTCCTAAACAAACCTAAACTGGATGCCTCAACCATTAGTAATTACAGGCCAATATCAAATCTGACATTCCTGGGGAAAATTATCGAAAGGGTTGTGTTCGAACAGATCCAGACTTTTATGATGCAAAACAATCTTTTTAACTCATTTCAGTCTGGATTTCGGCCACAACACAGCACCGAGACCGTGCTAATCTAAGTCCTAAATGATATTCGTCGGAATACTGATGCAGGCAAATCATCTGTTCTGCTACTATTGGATCTCAGCGCCGCATTTGACACGGTTGATCACAACATACTACTCAGCAGATTGGAACAGTGGGTAGGGCTTACTGACACTATTCTTCAGTGGTTCACATCCTATTTACATGATAGGGATTTCTTTGTGTCAATCGGAAACTATCAGTCAGAACAAACCAAATTCACATGTGGAGTCCCTCAAGGGTCAATTCTTGGACCACTCTTATTTAACATCTATATGCTTCCATTAGCTCAGATAATGGAACAGTATGACATCTCCTATCACGCCTATGCAGATGACACACAACTGTACATTTCTGTGTCCCCACATGATTATAGTCCCTTAGTCTCCCTGAGTAAATGCATTCATCAAATCAATGAATGGATGTGCCAGAATCTTCTCCAGTTAAATGTGGAGAAGACGGAGGTGATCATTTTTGGGCCAAAAAAAGAAAGGTCAAAGATAAGCAGCCAACTTAGCACAATGTCACTTACAGCTACAAATCAAGTCAGAAACCTGGGCGTAATTATTGAATCAGACCTAAAATTTGATAGCCATCTAAAGTCCGTCACTAAATCCGCTTATTACCACCTAAAAAATATAACCAGAATTAAGGGGCTTCTGACACAACAAGACATGGAAAAACTTATGCATGCATTCATTTTCAGCAGATTGGACTATTGCAACGGTATATTTACAGGTCTTGATAAAAAATCAGTCAGGAAGCTGCAGCTAGTACAGAATGCTGCAGCCAGAGTCCTCACAAATACAAGGAAGCTGGACCACATTACACCGGTTTTGAAATCGCTACACTGGCTTCCAGTGAGTCAAAGGATAGACTATAAAATACTACTGCTCGCCTACAAAACACTTAATGGCCTTGGACCAAAATACATGCTTGACTTGTTAGATTCCTATGAGACATCCAGACCCCTAAGGTCGTCTGGAACTGGTCTTCTGCATGTTCCAAGAACAAGAACCAAGCAGGGTGAGGCAGCGTTTAGTTATTATGCTGCTCACCTCTGGAACAAGTTACCCGAACCTCTGAAGTATGCTCAAACTGCTAGCTCTTTTAAATCAGGGCTAAAAACGCTTTTGTTTAGCACTGCAAAACCATAACTGTCTATATCTGTCTATATATTTCAATCTACCTGCTTTCTATTCCTCTTGTGCTTATCTCCATTGCTGATTTCAATTATTATTAGGAGTAGTAGTTTTTGTTTTATTTTTTATTTTTGTTTTATTTGTATCTATTTATTTTGATTCTGTGATTAAGTGCGATCTTTTGTCTTGGTTTTTACGTTGTATTGATTTAAATGTGATTTTTATGATCTTCATGTGATGTAAAGCACTTTGAATTGCCTCGTGTTGAATTGTGCTATATAAATAAATTTGCCTTGCCTTGCCTTACTTCTCAAATAGTGGGGCGCGCCCCCCTAAGGGGGCGCAGAGCGATGCCAGGGGTGGCGCATGTGACCTCGGGGAACATGCTTTTTTTTTTTTTGCCGTACTAGAATAAAGTGTACTTGCACATCCACTCAGTGGGTGGCAGTGGCGCTCTCATTTTCAAAGTGTGCGCAGTATTTTTGAAGTAAGCAAGAGTACACAGACGAGAGATATGAAGAGCTGTGCGCCGTTTTCAAAATCCGTTTTCCGTCCGGACTCACGCAGCGACCCACTGTCTTCTCCAGTTCTCACGTATCCGCCCGAGAAGTGCCATTTTCGGCTTGGGATCGTCACGATGACCGCCCTCACCTACGGTTCTCCCTCGGCCGCCGAGAATGCGCTTTTTTCGGGCCATTTGCCTTCTGGCTTTGACATTTAATACAGTGGTAGATGAGGAAAGACCACTGTTTACTGTGTCTAAAAATGATTATAACGGACAGCCGGAAGCCAAATCAATTAAGACGCCACTTAAAGACATTAGACCCCGATCTCATTGATAAGCCGCTCGGTTGTTTTTCAGCGAAAACGTGCCGAATATTGCCAACAATCATCCCGCTTTGTCAGTGTTACATAAGTAAACCAGTGAGCACTGTTAGCATGCTCAGTGCAAAATAACCCCAGACCATTGCAAACTGGAGGTGATACTGTGAGCAGCGAAAATAAAAACTGTCCTTCTGTTGTTTTTTCGGTCAAATTTTTTGGCATGTAGTCCTCATGAGTGAATGTTTCTAATCAATTTGAATTTGTTATTATTTACTGATTTTATTTTTCAGTATCAAATGGTCAAAAATGTACCTTGAGTGTATTTTTACAGTTTGGATGTGCATTTTTTTTTTTTTTTTTTTTAAATTCTGGCAAATTGATGCGCGTTGTCTTTTCTGTTACAAACAAAACAATGTTAATAAAGTTACATTTTATAAGTTTATCAGTTATTTTCTTTAATAGAAATAAAGGACACAATGTGAGGTAGAGGCTTACTTATAATAGTAAAATTATAGACAAATGATACTATTTACATTGGCGGCAGAGTTTGGGGGGGGGGGGCGCGAAACATTTACGTCTTCCTTGGTGGGGGCGTAACAGAAAATAATTGAGAAGCACTGGTCTAAAAGTTGCGCTACCAAGTATTAGGCTACCCCTTTTGTCCACTTGTGTCGCCAAAATCCACCAAAACTGAAAAAGTTGCTTCAAATCTGACTGTCATTGACATTGTGAGATTTCCAATCCATTTGGACTAGGAGAGTTAGCAATGATAATTCGCGCCCAACTCTCCCAGTTCCATTAGGTTGGCTGTTTTTTGTTTGTTTTTTGCATCAATTGAAGCCAATTAGTTAAATTGCAACAAATGAAATCCAGCTTGTCAATAAGTCATTTTGCCTTATGGCGTTGGATTTGAACAGATTGCACTGAAAATTACCAATACAATGGCTTTTATTCAACAAACAGAGTACAACACCTTCAACAAAATACAAGAGAAAGCCAATTGCATGCAAACAAATCTCATCACAGTAAAACATCACTTCCAGTGTTATAATATTAGAGACTTTGGGTCAAAAAAATGTGTTTATACACGAAAATTCACAATATGATTTTAGAATACATCCAACGTCAAAAATTCATTGGGTGTGTCATTGTTTTTGCCACAAAAAAAGTTGACTTGAGGTAAAAGTAACTACATTCATTGGAGATATTAACCATGGCTTTAATTATTAGGAGGGACTTTGGTATGAAAACATGAACTCTGGATGTTGGGAGAGAACTCAACTCACTCAAGAATGCAAATAACCTTTTTTTTTTTTTCCCCTCCAATTTTCCATGTTTACTTTCAAACAGCACACATGCTCGATGCCAATATATAATGAAAAACGTCATAGAGGGACTTACAAATAGCAGCGATTATCTTAATGTTGTAAACCTTTAAGCAATTAATATTTGAACACAGGCAGGTGCAACATATGTAGACAGACAATATTACAATAATCACGGGCATATAGTATTTATCCTCTGCAATGAACAAAATATATTGACTGTTCTAATCAAATTCAATATTATAGTGCGTAACACATTTTGGGGGAGTCAGGCAACAGATTAATGACACATTATTGTTGTCCTGATCCTATGTCCTGATCAGCATAACCTGCATGTACACTTTTTGCTGGGGACGGGACATTACTAAGACCAAACAGATTGGGCAATTTCTCAAATGTAGCTTGTTCCTACGTAAAAATGAAAAAAAGTTACAATAAAATAATTTTCATGGGAGAAAGTCATTTTTCAAAATGCTTGCTTCAGATAAAGGAAATTTACAGTGGTTGTGTTTTGTTTTTTTTTTTGGGGGGGGGGGGGTTAAGAAAATGTGCATCGGCTGCAAAAAAAAAAAATTGATAAGAGATAGAAAATACATACATTTTAATTAGGGAATAAATGCACAAAATGCACAGTTGGATTAGTACAGGAAGACACGTCACTAAACAGCTTACTACTTGAGTTTTACAGGTTGGCAAGTTCACAGTTTAATGTTATGCTACCTCTGATGCAGGTCAAACTTTCAGTTTCAAAATTAGTGGTGTGTTCGCCACCTTCAAAACATTGACGTATTTTTACATTACTTAAAGTGGCTGCTGCTGGCCAAAAAAAAACATTCTAATATCCCTCCACTTCAAAGGAGGCGGAGGAGGCGGCATGTCGACATGTATTTCTGTCGGGATTGTGTGAATGTGGGGGTTCTAGTCATCAGCCAATCAAACGTACGTTTGAAAGGGGGGGGGGGGGGGGTGGACCAGCACATTCAGCAAGTGAAAAGGGGTAAAATTTAAATCTGAACATAATGTAGGGTCAATTCTATCCTTACAATTTATGGGAAGACAATCTACCAGGATTACCTATATAACTGAACTCATTATATAATACAAATAAGGTTGCTTAAAAGTTAGTGGGGTCGATTTGAGCATCCCTAAAAGTTGGTGGTGTTATGTCCCTACCGTCCCTATGGAAACCTACGCCCTTGGATACACAGTATCGGTGACCAATACAGCTATTTTTTGAGTTTCGGATTTAAATACAAGATCGAATCCAATCCAGTATTCACCAGTGGTGTTATGATACACTAGAATTTTAACCTGTAAGATTTGAACTTGTTAGGTTTTGTGTTTGTTTTCTCCTAGTGTGACTTGTCCCTGTGATTGCCCATTGATTTCACCTGGTGTACCTACTCCTAGTGTATTTCCACCCTGCATCCTCCTGTCCTCACCTGTTCCTCGTTGTGTCGTTACCCCTTGTCTGTGTGTGTATATAAGCTTCCGGTTTCTTTTCACTCCTTGTTGCGTCATTGTCAATGTTGAAGTCAAGTCCTGTCCAAGCCCTCGTGTACCCGTCCCTCCTATTAAAGGGTATTATAATACTAAGGGGCTGTGAGATATCAATAGAACCATAATGTGGCAAGATAACAAATATTAATAAATTTAACAAAAAAATAAATCACAATCATGAGCAATTATTGAAAATAGATCGAAAATTACGAACATTTCCGAAAGTATTCTGGAAACAGCCAAATGGGGCGGAGACGTCACAACAAGGAAACAAAAGGTCAAGGCAGGTGCCATCGTTGTTTATCGACGAGAGAGTTGCATTTGTGTTTTATCAAAAAATCGCTAAAATAGTTCAAACCTGTCATGCTATGTGGTGTACAAATAGCCATTTGTCGCAATGTAGTACCAATGAGTTCCCCAACGTGAGAAAAAGAGCTAGACTACGCAGACAACGAGTAAAGTTCATCCGTGCTAAGAGGGCTAATTTTGCAGACCCAGCCTCTGGCACGGTTTTGTGTGGTGCGCATTTTACACCTGAAAGCTATTCGAACTATGGACAAATAAAATCAGGTTTTGCTAAGAAATTGCTGCTGAAAGCAGATGCGGTGCCCACCTTACATGCGCAGCCACCTAAATGTCCCGAGATATCAAGAAAGAGGACGATGACTGGCTCTGATGAGACCACCCCAGGCTAACCAAAGGAGAGGAGCAGCCAAGTTCGAAATGGCCAGAATGAGTACTGTTTTATAATAAAAACATATCATGCATTGGATATAGGACTGGACACATGTATAAATTATCGCTCGTAAAATATATAGAACAAATCCTCTAATCCCATTCATATTTGTGTCTGTTGGCAGAGCGAAAACCTATGATAGCACAATAAATGATAATTATTCTATACATTATTTTGCGGTCACGGTGTATCAGCTTCACAAAAAGAAATGCAAAACAAAGCATTCGGTGTGTCCCACACGATCTGTTGCCTGTGTTTCATCAGTGTGATTGCTCCCCTCAATGATCCTTTCATTAAGCTGCATTGGCTTTCGTTTGGGCTCAAATTGATATCCCAAAACACCAAAGAAAGGTTCGTAACTCTCCTCGTCACCATTAGAAGAACGTTCGTTACGTCGGATTTGTCGCAGCAACTAGAAACAAAATTGTCCGCCATCATCGCCATTCAGTACTAAGCACTGAGCCAGTTGTTTCCTTGTTATGACGTCATGCACACAATATGTTAGATTTTCGGGATCTCGGGCACCGGTCGTTTTAGCTTGACAATCGATGCGAATTTCTATCATTTTCTTGGTGTTGCGATGTGTGTAATTACACGAAGTGGCAGGATATGAATCCAAAAGGTATGAGTTTATGGATAAAAGATGGAATATTAGCATTTCCCCAGGTGTTGTAATACCCTTTAAGTAAGTTTTGTTTGAACATTGCCTTTTTGATCACTAGTCCTTTTGGTTGTACTTTGTGATTTTGTTAGTTATTATTAAAACGTTTTTTGTGTTCACTGCCACCTGCCTTGCTGCGTTTTTTGTTTCCTGCATTTGGATCCACAACACCTGCCTGCCACGCGTCCCTGACAGAACTATAGCAGGAACAATCTGAACATGAGATATGTTATAATCCAATTTTAAAGTTTTTTGCTGGAGAGATTAATATCTTCATTTTCTGCTGAAAGCACGTATTCAGCATTCATTCCACCAATTGTGCCGTTTTACTGGGTTAACATCAAGGACGTAGGTTTGGTCTCAGCATTGGTAGGGACGATATAATAACATAATACGCATGTACACTTTTTGCTGGGGACGGGACAGTAATAAGACCAAACAAATTATTGAACGGGGGTCAGGGCTACATTTCACACAAATATGAACCTAATTAATTGTTAGGCTAAATGATCAATGCAAAATAAATCTGTATCGACTTACTAACTTTCATGTGAATTGGTTCAGGTGATATAATGTTCGATTCAAACCTTTGTTTTCAAAAACAGTTAAAGAAACATTTTGAAGTGGAAGTCTCTTTATAAAAAAAATAAAAATGGGGAACTATAAGAATGGGTCCAATTCTGGTGGAATGAAAAAAAAAATCTGAGATATTCAAGGACCGATCTACATCTGAGGCATACTAAAGTACCCCAAGACTAAAACCAAAGTACTTTCATGAAATTCTGATGTGTGATTTCATTTCACAGATTATTTTTTTCATGTCTGTCCCCCTGAAGCAGACCCATTCTTGGATAGCTCCCTGTTTTTCTTTTTTAAATAATGGGACTTGCACCCTGAAGCCATCACGTTGCAGTACCGTAATGCACTTAATGCAATGATCCAAATGAGGGACGGCTAGCTTGACTTTGTTGTTCCTTATGGAGGCTGGCCTGACTACAGTAGTTCTGCAGGTTAGCACGTTCACTCAGTTTAATGTTATGCTAACTTTGCTACAGTTAAGACTTTCAGTAGCAAAATTAGTGGTGCATGCAACATGTCTGTGTCAACAAAACTATGGGTTCATCCACTTGCCTTCGTCCATTGGCAAGTTTAAAAAGTAAGTCAAAAAGTGTTCCCCAGGACTTCGATTCCACACGCCGCACCTAGCATGCGCCATCAATACTTTTTATGTGGAAAAAAAAAATGCATAAAACAAAACCGAAACAGTACAGGACTGAACCGAACCAAACATGTAAAACCGAAATGGTTCTATACATTCAATATACTGTATTCAATACATCCACGTGAACTGTTACACCCTTTGGCATTCACATGTTTTCAGCACGTCGTGGCTGCGATAAATTTAACAACTTGACAAACACGTCCACTGTGATTTGTCATATGGCGGAAAACACAGGTGACTTGAAGTTCCGCTCTGAGACCCCAATTTGGCCAAATTTCAAAATTGTCCGATATGCATGTGTGATACATCATCGGAAAGCTTAAAATCTCAATTTTCTGGGGGACGAAAAATTTTGAACAGGAGGGCATTAAAAAAACAAACAAAAAAAACCCAGCAAAACCCTGTATGGAGGCTGTCAGGGAAACGCGCCAGGCAGATGGACTCAAATGCAGGGAAAGGGAGGCGAGGCAGATGAATGGTGCAAAAACGATTTAAAGCCAACAAAAAAAGTACAAAACAAAGGCTGTGGTGAGCCCAATAAAGCACAGAGGCAAATAAAATTGTCAGTAACAAAAGACTGGTTTTCAAAAAACTTACTTGGAAGACGAGAGCTTGGATAGACAACGACTTTGACATTGACATAGACAATGATGCAACAAGGAGTGAAAAAAAAAAGGGAGCTTATATACACACACGCAGACAAGGGGTAACGAGAACGAGGAACAGCTGGGCAACACATGAGGATGCAGTTTGGAGGATACACTAGGAGGAAGCACAACAGGTGAAATCAATGGGCAATCACAGGGACAAGTCACACTAGGGGAAAACCAACACAAAACCTAACAGAGGCGAGAGCATGCTAGAGCACAATTACAGACGCCATGACTTTAACGAGATATTATCGCATACTTACCTTGTTTTGATCCAAAAACTCCATGCAGCATGTATCACTAAGTGTCAAGACACAGCTGTGAATGGCCACAGCTGGATTTTTTTGGGATTTTATGGGTGAAACATGGTAACATAACAAGGGTCGCGATGCAGAAATCACAGACATCAAGGAGTGGTCGAGATTTTCTTTTTCATATATTTACCCTTTAAAACTTTTTTTTCCCAATTTTTCTTTGTTTGGATCGATTATCATCTAACATATCGGAGAAAATGCGACAGTAACAAAAAAATACAATCAAGCGATAGTTATGTAATAGATATCCGTGACCTATTTACAGACACCATTTTTTTCATTGTGATGTAATTTGTTTAAAAGTTAAAAATATGCGAGTGAATATTTAAAAAAATTTTTTTTTTTATTTTTTAAACAAAATACTAAACATCATTTAATGATTCGAAGCTAAAAATGACATTTTGAATAATAAATATAATTAATTACCTTCGTTTTATGGCCGGGTTGAAACAAAAGCGGTTGCGCGACGTCTGTAAACGGGGGTTTCCAGGGTAAAACGGACAAAATAAAAATAGTTTGTGGGCTTCATGTGCCATGAATCTGCTATGGCAGCATATTTATTTCAAACACAACAGTTCTTTTGGCTTAAAATACAGCAGTTTCTTTAAAAGGGGAGTGCAAGAGCAGAAAGTGCTTTTTCAGTCTTGTCAGTGTTTTCCGCCATATAATAATTGCATTATTTTTTTCCGTTATTTTTAATTATCTAAAAATATAGATATCTAATCGGATTTGTATCAGCTCAACAAAGCTTGAAAAATATCAGAACGGAAGTAAAAATAAAATCGGGAAATCTGTAATTGCAGTACCGTTCAATGAAGAGAGATTTGTGATTGTCCGGCAACTTAAAATGAACTCATATCAACAAGACACCACTGTACACAGAAGGGATTTCACAAATTACTGTAAATTCATAGAACACACACATACAGTACCCTGGCATGGTCGACATCAATGTAAATGACATTTGCTTTTTTTTGCCCCTGAATGATTTCAGCTACTGTAATTTCTCATGTATAGTAAGCATTTAGATACAAAATATTGTCTCACCTCCATAATCACCCTTTGAAAGTAGATTTTCTTTTTTACGCTTATAAACTATGGAGTGGTTTACTGAACTATCACGTTGGAACAATAATATTAAAAAATGAAATGAATTAAAAGTATCCTCATTTCACATGTAAACATATAGAATATGTACCACCATTTTTTTTTTCCCAACAAAAACACGCATATTATACAAGAGAAATTGAGATGGCGTTTTATTATTTTTAAATCGAGGGCACTTTCACATTAAACCAAGAGGACCCGGGTCCGGTTGGAGAGCCACCTTGTAGCAACACTTGCAAATGTGTTGATGATAAGGTTCATCATTCACACTGCGCCAACGGAACTTTTGAAGTAGCATCACGTGGACGAATGGCGCACTCATTGATTGGATCAATAGGAGAGGAAATACCTCCCTCCTGGGAGAGGAAGGAGCGTATTGTAGCACGAAATGTAGCATAGCATTATTTTTAAATATTAAACTGTATATAGGTTTAGCTGGATTGAGTTGATTTTGTCTACACTTAAAGATTAGTCGATTTTTTTCCTTTTGTCCCAGACAATTGTTATAGGTGGTTTAATTACCTGAAATGTTTCGGCGAACACTTCCGCCTTCTTCAGATAGTCACTGGTGTTGGTGTGACGCGTCTTTATCAACTGATGGATGAAGGCGTGACTCAAACTGACAGTTTGTGGATAGACACCACTGGCAGCATCAAATTCACCCATGAAAAAGAAACAGATCAATCCATAGCCTTTCTGGACATAAACATACATCACACAGACACACTGACCAATACCTTCTATGGACATCTGAACACCCCACTATCCACAAACTGTCAGTAGTCAGAACACTGCATGAATTTATGCCAATAATAATGGACCCGGATGACAAACCACAGGAAGAAAAACACATACAGTGGGGCAAATAAGTATTTAGTCAACCACCAATTGTGTAAGTTCACCTACTTGAAAAGATTAGAGAGGCCTGTAATTGTCAACATGGGTAAACCTCAACCATGAGAGAGAGAACGTGGAAAAAAACAACAGAAAATCACATTGTTTGATTTTTAAAGAATTTATTTCCAAATTAGAGTGGAAAATAAGTATTTGGTCACCTACAAACAAGAAAGATTTCTGGCTGTCAAAGAGGTCTAACTCCTTCGAACGAGGTCTAACGAGGCTCCACTCGTTACCTGTATTAATGGCACCTGTTTTAACTCATTATCGGTATAAAGGACACCTGTCCACAATCTCAGTCAGTCACACTCCAAACTCCACTATGGCCAGCAGCTGTCGTAGGACACCAAAGACAAAATTGTAGACCTGCACCAGGCTGGGAAGACTGAATCTGCAATAGGTAAAACGCTTTGTGTAAAGAAATAAACTGATGGAGCAATTATTAGAAAATGCAAGACATACAAGACCACTGATAATCTCCCTCGATCTGGGGCTCCATGCAAGATCTCACCCCGTGGCGTCAAAATGATAACAAGAACGGTGAGCAAAAACCCCACAACCACACGGGCGGACATAGTGAATGACCTACAGAGAGCTGGGACCACAGCAACAGAGGCTACTATCAGTAACACAATGCGCCGCCAGGGACTCAAATCCTGCACTGCCAGACGTGTCCCCCTGCTGAAGCCAGTACACGTCCAGGCCCGTCTGCGGTTCGCTAGAGAGCATTTGGATGATCCAGAAGAGGACTGGGAGAATGTGTTGTGGTCAGATGAAACCAAAATAGAACTTTTTGGTATAAACACAGGTTCTCGTGTTTAGAGGAGAAAGAATACTGAATTAAATCCGAAGAACACCATACCCACTTTGAAGCATGGAGGTGGAAACATCATGCTTTGGGGCTGTTTTTCTGCAAAGGGACCAGGACAACTGATATGTATAAAGGAAAAGAATGAATGGGGCCATGTATTGAGAGATTTTGAGTGAAAATCTCCTTCCATCAGCAAGGGCATTGAAGATGAGACGTGGCTGGGTCTTTCAGCATGACAATGATCCCAAACACACAGCCAGGGCAACAAAGGAGTGGCTTCATAAGAAACATTTCAAGATCCTGGAGTGGCCTAGCCAGTCTCCGGATCTCAACTGCATAGAAAATCTTTGGAGGGAGTCCATGTTGCCCAACGACACCCCCCACCCAAAAAAAAAAATCACTGCTCTAGAGCAGGGGTCCCCAACCTATTCCACTAAGGCACACTGTGGGTGCAGGATTTCATTCTTACCAAACAAGATGACAACACTTTTTCCCCAATCTGGTGTTTTACAAGTGCAATCAGTTGATTGCAGTCAGGTGTGGCTTGTTTTAGCAGAAGCCTCATTGGTTCAACTGTCTCTGCTGGATCGGCTGGAACAAAAACCAGGACCCACAGTGTGCCTTGAGGACTGGGTTGAAAACCCCTGCTCTAGAGGAGATCTGCATAGAGGAATGGGCCAAAATACCAGCAACAGTGTGTGAAAAGCTTGTGAAGAGTTACAGAAAACGTTTGGCCTCTGTTATTGCCAACAAAGGGTACATAACAAAGTACTGAGATGAACTTTTGGTATTGACCAAATACTTATTTTCCACCAAGATTTGCAAATAAATTCTTTAAAAATCAAACAATGTGATTTTCTGTTTTTTTTCTTCTTCCACATTATGTCTCTAATGGTTGAGGTTTACCCATGTTTACAGTTACAGGCCTCGCTAATATTTTCAAGTGGGTGAACTTGCACAATTAGTGGTTGACTAAATACTTATTTGCCCAACTGTATATAATAGAGTTAATTTATTTTCTCCTTAAAATAAGTAAAAACATAACCATTATTATCTAAACTCCTGGCAACAAAAGTGAGTACACCCCTTTGAAAAAAACCTATATCCCTAAATATCCAAATGGAGTACTGCTTGTCATTTTCCCTCCAAAATGTCATGTAAATCGTTACAGGAGTGCTGTCAGCATTGCTGCAGAGATTGAAGAGGTGGAGGGTAAGTCTGTTAGTGCTCAGACCATACGCTGCACTCAACATCAAATTGGTGTGCATGGCTGTCACCCCAGGAGGAAGCCTCTTCTGAAGACGACACACAAGAAAACCCGCCTGTCTCATCAGACCATAGAACGTGGTTCCAGTAATCCATGTGTTTTGTTGACAAGTCTTCAGCAAACTGTTTTTGGGCTTTTTTCTCCAGAAAAGCGAGGGGTGTACTCACTTTTGTGATACACTGTAAAAAGACACAGATATCAGTGTCTTTCTGTCTGTCGTCAAAATTAGTGTTGCCAAGGTGTGGAAAATGTTCTTGAACTCGTGCCAATGTACACCTGTTGCTTCTGCATTCTCAAATGTTCCAGAAGGTTATTACCTTGGCAACACTCTCCATCCTTTACACGGTCGTCAATCAATTGTCGAAGTTCAATTCATTTCATGGGTGCTTAATTCCTTGTCATTGCTCACCACTTCTGATCATATCTAAGAAGTGATTAAAGGAAGTGTGTTGGGACAGTTATGCAAATTCTTTCAATTTCCAGTTCTCCTTCAAACTGGAATGAGGTTGTAGTTAAATTTAGAAATGTGCAAATTCTTAACTAAAATCATGATTCCATGGCTCATCTGAATTTTCTAAAATCCTGCCCGATGTGTGATTACTTGAGAGGACGAGCTGTTAACAATGATCGGTCCACGTTTAAATCTCACTCACGGGCACGATTGCCCTTGAGCCGCTATTTATGCTGCTGTTGTCGCTCCGTTCCTCCAAGTCAGTGTGCCGGTCTGTAGCCACGCGGCGGCGAGTCATGTGCATGAAGCAATTGTTGTTGTCCATAGTGATCTGTGTGTTGGAAGCTTGACCGTAACTCTTCCTTCTATGGTGGAGGTTCATAGTGAACAAACCGTACGTGATGGGGTCCAGACAGGCGTTGAAGAGGCCGAAGATGAACAGCATATGCGTGAGAGAGTGAGAGACCGTCTCCTCCATTCTTTCGGGGAACAACCAATACCACAGGCCCAGCAAGTAGTATGGAGTCCAGCAGATTATGAAGGACGTCACGATGACGATGCTCATTTTAAGAGTCCTCATCCGGGCTTTGGGGATGTTGTTGTGGGAGCGACGGAGGTGAACATCTCTGGATAGCACTGAAACACAATCAAAGTATTTATTGGCTAGGGTTGTACTCTCAACACAGGCCTTGGTCTTGAGAACAGTCTTGACCAGAAATTCATGAAAGGAGATTTTAAAGTGTTCCTCTACCTTAAATATATGTAGGCTCTAATAAACCACAATTGTTCTCTTGTACTAAAATTAGGGCTGTCAAACGATTAAAATTTTTAATCGAGTTAATCACAGATTAAAATTTAATCAATCGCAATTAATCGTAATTCAAACCATCTATAAAATATGCCATATTTTTCTGTAAATTATTGTTGGAATGGAAAGATAAGACACAAGATGGATATATACATTCAACATACTGTACATAAGAACTGTATTTGTTTATTATAACAAGAAATCAACAAGCTGGCATTAACATTATTAACATTGTTAAAGTGATCCATGGATAGAAAGACTTGTAGTTCTTAAAAGATAAATGTGAGTCAAAGTTATATTTTATATTAAAACCCATCTTAATGTTTTCATTTTAATGAAATTTGTAAAATATTCAATCAAAAAATAAACTAGTAGCTCGCCATTGTTGATGTCAATAATTACACAATTCTCATGGTGCTTAAACACATAAAATCAGTCGCACCAAAGCGCCAGCAGAGGGAGACAAAAAACGCAAGTAACAAGTGGCCATGACACTGCTGTCATTTTAATGTTTGAATGGGGCATGTGCGTTAATTGCGTCAAATATTTTAACGTGATTAATTTTAAAAATTAATTACCGCCCGTTAACGCGATAATTTTGACAGCCCTCACTAAAATATGTTGTTAGAAACACATAAAATATTAAATCAATGGCAATATTTTATAATATTTACTACATATTTTGACCGTTAGTTGACGCCATGGTTTTCGGTCTCGAAGTGATGACGTCATTGGGATCTTTCCAAATGTGTAGCGTGTTCAACAATTGCTTATTGCTGCCTAAACTCGCGAAGTTAAATGCCAAGATGTGCTGCTTTTGGATGCAATTTCCAGTCAAAAGGACAAGGGGAGTGAAGTGAGTGGTCAAGGTGGAATTATTATTTTTAGTGAATAAATGTGCATAAGTGCAAGCTTCTCCCCCTTTTTGGTCCCTGTATGCATGTATCCTCACCACCACGCGTTACAACTGGCGTCCGAACATTTTTCCTGGATCCTCAGTCAAGTAAGGGATCCGTCTATTTTCTGGATCCGACGGTCCCACCGCGTCTGCAATATTGGTTTCGGATCTGTGTTTGTTTTTATTCGTCGGTCGCACAGGGATCGGTCTAATTGCTGGATCTTCGAGTGAGTAAAAAAACGCGGATTTGGATTACTATTGCTATCTTTTTTGTTGACTATTCTTTGTGGGAGTTTTCCCCAAATTATACCAAATAATCAAAGCACTATGGCACGCTACAGTGATGACAGTGACTCTGACATGGATCTTACAACAATGTTGGGAGTTCGTCGGGGAACGCGTGTTTGCGTACTGCTGAGCTCCCGAGTGAAGAGTGGTCAAGGTGGAAATATTATTTTTTGTGAATAAAATTTGCATAGGTGGAAGCTTCTCCCCTTTTTGGTACTTTTATACACGTATCCTACCTACTGCGCGTTACAATGTACAAGACATGGATTACACAAGGTGTGCTCCTTGGCCTGTACTGTATGTAAAGCACACGACAGCTCTGGATGCTAACAATCTACATAATTATATTGGGATAAGTTTGAAAACACAATATGCTTACCTTGAATATCTGCTAATAAAACCGGAGTTCCCAACAGCATACACTCTCGCTCCCACCCGGAGTTCCCAACAGCATATGCTCTCTCGCTCTGTTGTCATTGAGACTTTTGCCCAACTTTTGTTTGATCAGGTATTTGCTGCACGCATTTTTCCCTGAAGCTCGTCTTGTGAACGACCGACAGTGCTGTCCTGCTCCTCACTTTTCAGATCTGGTTCAAATAGGAAGGGTAGAACCGACGACATGTTGGGAAAGCTAACGAGTGACACGCTGGAATTTCGGCAACGGGCCCGGTGACGTCACGCACTGCGACGTAACAAGAATGGCGACCTATCACTTAAAATAATTTTACAAACTTTATTAAAACCAAAACATTAAGAGGGGTTTTAATATCAAATTATTATAACTCATACTAACATTTATCTTTTACGAATTACAATAACAATTATATTTTTTGTTTCGGTTTTTTTTTTTTTTTTTTTTGGCAAATTGATTTGGCCTTCTTAACTTCCATTCAGTCATGACAATTTAGAATTCATCGATGTAGTATATGGACTACGTGTCCCATAATCACTCTGGGCTCACGTAGCCAATGGCATGGGACGTAGCACATCTAGTTTGCTATTTCATGATATCTAGTGTGTGCGTGCATTAAAAAAGTTAGCAAACACAACAGAATTCACGTTTGCTCATTACTGCACAACACCAGCATATGACATTCGACTTTCATAAACAGGACGAGTTTGAATCACAGCGCTCTTAATTTGCCCCTCAATGTTCATCATTTCCATTCAGCTGTCCGTTGTCAAAGCGAGGTCTTTCGTAGCAGCCAAGTCGGTAACAATGTTTTTGGCGGACTTCGTTGTAAATATCCGGCGTTGTGCCGAAAAATAGCCGCCCCGCGTGAAATGTCATTCCTGACGGGAGCGCCCACACGTCAACAACACCAGCACGCCGGAGATGGTCCGCAGTCAATCCGAAGCACTGATGTGGCCGGTATACGTTGAACAATAAGATACAATAGGAACGATTGGCTCCTGCGCTATTTTTTGCCGGACCTGGAACGAAGATGCATTTGGCGCGATTGGTAACAAGGAATCCGAACTTTTAACAGCACGTGTGCCGCACACACGTGCACGCGAGGCGATAAATCGCACCGGAAAAATAACCGCCTTCATTTTTATTTATCGTGCGATAAATGGAATTATTGCATATTGTAACAGGCTTAGCTGAGATCTGTCATGACAGAACATCGCTTCGATGATATCTCGCGCCATCTAGCGTCGTGAATGGGGAGAGTAGCTGAGATCTGTCATGACAGAACATCACTTCAATGATATCTGGCATCATCTAGCATCGTGAATGGGTATAATGTCTAGACCGCGAATATAAGACGACCCCCTCTTTTTCAGTCTTATTTCAATGCAAAAAAAACCCGTCTTATATTTGGGCCAATACTGTCATTGTATTTATTATTCAAAATGTCTGTCATTTTTAGCTGTGAATCATTAATTGATTTCTAATATTTTGTTTAAAAAAAAAAAAAACGACAAAAAAATTATTCACTCGCATATTTTAAACTTTTAAACAAAATACTTTACAATGAAAACAATGGTGTCTGTAAAAAGTCACGGATTTTACCTCAAAGCCATCGCTTAATTGGATTTTTTATGTTTCTGTCGCATTTTCTCTGAAATGTTAGATGATAAATAATCGATCCAAACAAAAAAAAAGAAAAAAAAAAAAAAATCTTGAGCACTCTTTGATGTCTGCGATTTCTGCATCACGACCCTTGTTATATGACCATGTTTCACCCATAAAATCCCCCCAAAATCCAGATGTTGCCATTCACCGCTGTGTCTTGACATTCAGTAATACATGCTACATGGAGTTTTTGGATCGAAAAGAGGTAAGTGCGTGATAATATCTCATTAAAATCATGGCGTCTTTATTTATGCTTTCGCTTGCTCTCACCTCCTGTTAGGGTTTTGCTGTTTAAATTTTTTTTTTTTTTTATTGCCCTCCTGTTCAAAATTTTTCTTCCCCCAGAAAATTGAGATTTGAAGCTTTCCAATGATGTATCACACATGCATATCAAACAATTTTGAAAGTTGGCCAAATTGGAGGTGTCAGAGCGGAATTTCAAGTCACCTTGAGTGTTTTCCGCCATATGTCTCTGTATACACACTCAGAGCTGAAATCTCTAGCACATGTTTAAAATTTTGATTCAGTCAGAACTGTTAGAAATAGGGCTGTCTCACACTAAAAATAATTGGGCTTCTGTGGCAAAATAACACGGAGTAGGTGGACACATGAGGAGTCACAGGATATATTTTTCGGATGAAAAAATGTTTACTTTCTGTTGAGTGAGCCCAAGCTATTTAGCTGCCCACCCTAGCCACGATTTTGTTTTCACCACGCTGCAGGAGAAATTTGTGTAAATCATGTGTTGGGAGGTTAGATAAATGTCCAGTAGAGTTTGTGTGTGTATGTGAGATGTTGTACTCTGACAGAAGCATGCCTTATATGTCACAGTGCTTCCCAATGTGTTCTATATCTTAGGCAGCCTGGGGATAAGATGGCATTTCATAGAATTCGCTGCAGAAGCGGAGGGGAATCATGAAAAATGGAAGACGTGCTGAAAATGCATTTTGGGATCATACAGTGTGCTAATTCCCAACCAGTTTAAATTTATTCAGTTTCACTGCCAGCAATATATAGAAACAGAGAAAAATAACATGCTCTCTACACAAGATGACAGGAGGAACATAATACGCTGTTAAAAAATAAATAAATAAATAAAACTTTATATTATTAAAGCTAAATTGAGATTTCAGGTAGACATAGCTCAAATTCTTATGTTTTCTTCAGTAACGTTAATTTAAATATCTTTATTTTTACCAAGTTTATATTGCCGACTTTATTAATCCTTTATAGAGCACTCATTTAACCCATAGGCTGCTGTCAGTGGCACTGAAAGATGATTGACTCGCACTAGCTTAGCCACTCCGGAGCCCTGAAACTAATACCTAACTAACTAACTGCATGGAATTTGTTGAAATCCACTCCACCGACCAATTAAACCCCCACTGACTCAAAGACTTAAGTGCCTGTGACAGGATAGAAAAAAAGTCTTAAATAGCATTATTACGTGAATTAAAATCATATTTTGAGACAATTCGACAATATACAACAATTTGGCAAAGCGCAGATGATGAGAAATTTGTCTTTTAATCTGCCTTTCAGCCCCGCCTGTCATTATAGCTTTCTAGCACCTCCAGCTGAGTGATGACTAGGGGTGCAACGGTTATGTTAGCCCACGGTTCGGTTTGAACCTCGGTTTTGGGATCACGGTTTCAGTTCGGTTTCGGGTTGCGTTTTGCATTTTTTTTTTTTTTTAAACTGCCTTTATTTTACTTTTAAGAAAATGAAATAAACACTTAAAATGTAAACATTTTCAACTGTTAAAATTAGAGATGTCTCGATCGATCGGGATGCCGATCACGTCATTTTCAAAGTACCGGAATCGGCAAAAAAATATCGGACATGCCTTTTTTTAATATATATATATATTTTGTAATTAGTTTTCTAATTGTATTTAACGTTACAGACATAATGTGTTACACTCTTCCAGAGTCTTTAGTTTAAGCTTAAGGTAGGGTTATCAAATTTATTGCGTTAACAGCGAGAATTAATATTTTTTACATTTATCACGTTACAATATTTAACGCATGCACTGCACTAACCACTCACGCATTGACGCGTTCAATCTGTAATGGCAGCCTTTTACCCATACAGTATATCGAGCTAAAAGGCAGCGTAAAATGAGGCAGCTAAAGCCTTACAATCCTTCTCCCAATGATTAGAATAATCATGGGAAGCAATGTGGGGAAGAAAGGTAATAGTTCATCTTTTTCTTAACACTAGAGCTGTCCCGACTAGTCGACATAGTCGACGTCATCGATGACGTAAATCCGTCGACGAGCACAACATCCCGTCGACGGTTAATGAAGGGTTAAAAAAATATATGCGTGGAAAGTTAGAATGTCGGATGCTCTGTTTGCAAGCGGGGAAAGCGGCACAAAGCCAAAAAAGCACCAGAGTGTCCAAAACATTGCCTTATTTCAAAGAAACAAAGGAGAGTGCACTCTTCTGTCCTGTCTCTTCAATGCCAAGCTTGGCTGCACGTCGGCCGTGAATTAACACCTCAAGCGCCTTCACGCAGTTTGTAATATTTTTTTTTTTTTCATTTTTTGTACACCAGAGGGTGCTGTCGCCTTACTAAATAATAATGTTTCATTGACAATGGGCCTTATAAGTGCTATTATTGTTCTTAATGCTAATTGAAAGGTTTATTTCATGTTATGGTTTATTTTATGGTATAGAAAATTATATAAGGTTAAAAGGTCATAAATATATACAGTATATACAGTGATTGCACTCAAGGGAGAGATTGTCAATGATAAGGTAATAAATTAAGGTAAAGGCAATTCATATAGGCAATTCATTGATATATAAATAAGGTTTAAAAGGAAAAAGGTGAAAAGTTTTTGTTAATTTCTAATTGTGTTGCTTTATTTGTGTGCACCGTAGCTCTTACAGTGTGTTTACATCAATGATGGAATAAAAGTTGTAAACCATCAGTTTAACAGACCATCTTTTCAATCGGGATGCTACACTAGTTAATTCTATCAGCATTTGAACTCATTGTTTATTTGTGATTTATTATTGTTATTTACGTGTTTATTTGTACTTTAATAAATAATTTGAGTGTTCCAATATTTTTTTTGTGAATTGATAAGTGTCAACAAAAAATTCATTGCTAAATTAGTAAAAAAAATAAAAATAAAAAAATAAAAATAATTATTAGATTAGTCGACTAATCGTAAAAATAGTCGGCTGACTAATCGGGAGAAAATTAGTCGTTTGGGACAGCCCTACTTAACACCCCATGTTATTTCCCAACGCAGAGAAGATATATCAATTGGTACCACGACGCACAGTCATGGTTGCACTTCCCATCATGCATTTGGGCAGACGTTAAATGGCTACAGTATCATTTACTGAAAGCTCAACAAATACACTAGATAGCAATATTTAGTCACAATATACAAAGTCACATTTATCCTTTAAGAATTTCAAAATTAACGAAGCCCGCCGTGTGTTTTCACTGGTGTCATCTTCGGGGTTGTCCTGCTCTGAGAAAGTGATATCTGTGGGTGATGCCGTCTCAGGTGCCGAAGTCATGTTATAAGTGTTGCCATTAGCATAGGGAACAAGCGCTGAGCAATGCTTGAGAATTGTTTTAATTTTTTTTTTTTTCAATATTTTCTCTCCCTCCGCATTGTAGTCCACGAGGAAACCGAAATGTTGCTACACCGCAGATTTGAAAGAAGCCGGTGCTTCCTCAAAATTCGGTCTCTCCACTCCTCCGCTCGCCATAGCTTTTTGCTTTCTTTCTTGTTTCACTTTCACTTCGCTCGTAAGCGAGAGAGGGCGTTACTCGGCTTCTATTACACAGGTGCTTGACAGCGATCGGACATTTACCTGCGGCGGGGCGGGAATTTCTCCACAGCTGTGCTTCACGTCGCACACAGAGCTCGACCAATTCATTCCACAAGTGTTCGGAATAAATTAATTGCAAAACCGAAAAGGCACGGTTCATAAAGGTGTATTGAACCGTACAGGGCGAACGGTACGGTTTGGCTTTGAACCACAAACCGTTGCACTGCTAGTGATGACGTCGGCAGAGTAACAATTTCAGCTCATTTAGAATTCAGCTCATTGTGAGGAAAGATTCAGAATGAGGAAAATGCGACAGAGAGCAGCAAAATGTCATCATTGTTTTAATCTCTCCAATATTTTTACAGGATATTCTTTTAATTGAAGTATTTTTCCCTAATTGCTAAATAAATGGTATAGTCATGATAAAAAACAGTCTTCTGCTAAATAGAATATGAAATATTAAAATTGCATTTATTCAGTACGACAGGGCAAAATTACTGCATAATGGTCAAACTGTGGACTTCTTAAATCTCCCGAACGGTATTTTATGCCTCCGGAGTTAGTCCGGCTTTTGTCATTTCCCTGCCCCGGCTTCGGAAAACAAAACAGGAGGTGTGACCGCTAGGCGACATGCTAACCCGAACCGGGCGGCTTTTCCAAGTCTTTTCCTTGCCTTTCGAAAACAAAAAACAAACAAAACTATATTGACACAAACGGTGGCGGGGTTGATTGTCTACACCTGGGGTCCCCAAACTAAGGCCCGTGGGCCAGATACAGCCCACCTCCACATTTGGTCCGGCCCCCTGAACAATTTTTTTTTTTTTTTCCAATAGTGTTATTTATTTCCTGGCTTTTTTTCTGTGAAGAAACCAGAGAGGGTTATTTGGTTATTATCCATTTCATTAATAGTGTTTTTATTATTATTATTATTTATTATTATATTATATTATATTTAGGGCTGACAAATGATTAAAATTTTTGATTGAATTAATTACAGCTTAAAAATTAATTAATTAATTACAATTTATCGTAATTCAAGCCACCTATAAAATATGCCATATTTTTCTGTAAATTATTGTTGAAATGGAAAGATAAGACACAAGACGGATATATACATTCAACATACGGTACATAAGTACTGTATTTGTTTATTATAACAATAAATCAACAAGATGGCATTCACATTATTAACATTCTGTTAAAGCGATCCATGGATAGAAAGACTTGTAGTAGATAAATGTTAGTACAAGTTATAGAAATTTTATATTAAAACCCCTCTTAATGTTTTCTTTTTAATAAAATTTGTAAAATTTTCAATAAAAAAATAAACTAGTAGCCCGCCATTGTTGATGTCAATAATTACACAATGCTCATGGTGCTGAAACCCATAAAATCAGTCGCACCCAAGCACCAGCAGAGGGCGATAAAACACCAAAAAACACAAGTAACAAGTGGACATTACACTGTGCTGTCATTTTAATCTGTTTGAGCGGGGCATGTGCGTTAAATGCGTCAAATATTTTAACGTGATTAATTTAAAAAATTAATTACCGCCCGTTAACGCGATAATTTTGACAGCCCTAATTATATTATATTATATTATATTATATTATATTATATTATATTTTTTATTTTATTTACTTTTGTTCCGTGAAGAATCCAGAAAGGGTTATTTGATTGTGGCTTTCTGAAAAATAATAAATTTTTACATTTAGGCACTCCTGCAACCGTCGCACCTTTTCTGTTACAAACTGACCCCGGACCCTTATCAGAGAAGGGAAAAGTTATGTGGCCCTCACAGGAAAAAGTTTGGGGACACCTGGTCTACACAGATCGGCCAGGCCCCCGGTGGCGAGCAAGTTTCAGCTCGTCGTTCTGCTGCGGCCCCTGCAGGCAGGCAGTGCTCGTCGCCATGACGCAGAAGGAAATGAACGCCGAAAATAGCCCATTCTCGGTGGACAAACAGGCCAACGTCGGAGCGCGTGGCTGCCTGAGCTCAAGGCAAGTCTAGCAGGCACCCGAAGAGGACCGAGGGGGGTGGATGTCTGGACACAATCGAGAACCGGAGACAAGAGCGGGGGGCTCCCCAGGCCCAAGCCAAGGCACACCTTTATTGGCCGGCGATCATGGTGCGCGACAAGCTGCCATTAGTTGACAGAGTGTACTTCTCGGTGGACAGAGAGCATTGTCGCCCACAAAATGCAACCCACCTCCTCATTAAAACGTTTGCCATGATCCCAGTGACATAACATAAAACACGTATGTGACGGCCCTGGCCGTTTAATTGTTATTTTTTGAGACTCCTTCAGTCAGCTGATCGTCTCCTCCATTAGCTGGCTGCTTCCCCTCCCACTGTGACGACAGCTGAACGATGCAGGACGGACCGACGACGATGTCGTCGCCGCTGATTGGCCAAGAAAAAAGGCGCCAAGCTTCTTAAACCTGCTGCTGTCAACGTTCTAGGAGGTCGCATTTGACAGCATTCTGCCGCGGTCCTCCTCGCCAGCTGTTTGCTTGCCATTCACTCTCGTTTGCATTTGATCGCTAGTTTGATAAACTCCCGCTTTTTTCGGTGAGGTCTTTTGTGTTTATTCGTTATTGGACCTTTTTTGTTCACCACTGTAAATAAGAGCACTGAAGCAAGTAGGGGTAAGTCGCCATTTCTGTTCAACCCGTTTTCTCCTGTTTTGTATAGCGTAGGTAGCTAGGTTAGTGGCTGTCTTTTCTTTGTTCTTTTTCATGATCAGGGTTTAGTTAGCGGGTGGGGTTTAAGTGTAGATTCCTTTTGTTTGTTGTTTTGGCCTGGGCTTACCCTGAAGCCGCGCTTTATCCACATTTTGTACATATTCATTGCGAGATTGATTGTTGTGTAAATAAATCTGTGCCACTTGTGAATTTGTGTGGCTCATTTTATGTCACGCCCTTCGCGAGCCGTCCTTGGGACGTAACAACGTAGCTTACTCACTTAGACAGCCATCCACTGGTTGCGCCATTGTCATACTTGTTGTGCCCATTATTCGTGGTGAAAATGATCTTTTAGGTATCCAAAAAGCCTTACACCGCTCTCCCTGGTGTAGCAACAAAAGCCTGCAGCATATTGGGCTAGCGTGACGCAAAAAATAAACGAATTAATCCGCAAGATCAAATGAATCCGCAGTCCTTCTGCATACGATACTGATAACTGTATTGTGAAGATGGTTAGTCTGCTGACGTCACATTGGCCTTCTTCCTAAATCCGAAACAATAGCCGTAAGTCATCATTTTCGTAGCGTGGGATTAAAAAAATTCAATAAATATATTGATCGCTTCCACACATCCAAGCGGTCCATTTCATTCAGGGGCATAAAATACCGCATGTAATATGGAAAAAACATGCTTTTTTGTCACAGGCACTTTTAGCCTAGTGTCAAAAATTCTGAACTTCCCCTTTAAGTTAAAATCTTCAGTTTTAACCGATAACTGGTTGTATTTCAGTCTTCCATCAAAATCTGACATGAAATTTCAAGTTCTACCACTTTTTTGGGTTTTTTTTAACAGTGTTTTGGCAAAACCGAATCAAAGCTGTGACTTACCGTTATTGCGAGCCATGCGGCTTGAGATCTCAATGAGGATTCTGGTGTAGCAGAAGATCATTATAGCCAGAGGAAGGAGGAAGAGGCACGCGAAAGTGAACATGTTGTACACTGTCTCTTGCCAACGCTGGACGAAGCTGCCATGCGTGGTGCACTGGGTGAAATTTTCGGGCACTGTGATGGTCACGTTGTGAAATATAAACATCTGTGTGGACAAAGGCAACAGTGAGCGAGCGAGCGAGCGAGCATCCATCCATCCATCCATCGGAAGCTCTAATAAGCCACAGTTCTCTTTTGCTAAAATATGTTATTAGAAACACAGGTATTATTGCCATTGATTTAAAAAATCTATAATATTTAGTGCCGTATTTTTCGGTCTATCAGTCGTACCTGAGTATTAGTCGCACCAGCCTAAAAATGCGCAATAAAGAAGAAAAAAAACATAAGTCGCACCGGAGTATAAGTCGCATTTTTGGGGAAATTTACTTGATAAAATCCAACCCATAGAACAGATATGTCATCTTGAAAGGCAATTTAAAATAAAAATACAATAGAGAACAACATGCTGAATAAGTGTACAGTATGATTATGTTACATGATACATGAACAACGAAATGCGAACGTGGCCCGTATGTTAACGCAACATAGCTATTAAAAGTTATTTAGATAAATATATCATAAAGAACATGCTAACAAAGTTTACCAAACCATCAATGTCACTCCAAAACACCAAAATAACATGTGAAATGATACAATAATATGTTAATAATTTCACACATAAGTCGCTCCAGAGTATAAGTCGCACCCCCAGCCAAACTATAAAAAAAACTCCAACTTAAAGTCCGAAAAATACGATACATGTTTTGACCTACGAAAGGTTGCCATGTTTTACACACGCAATACATGCTGGGGGTGATGACGCAGTTGGGCTTGACTGGAGGATAGCTGTGCTAGCTAGCAAGCGAAGCTAGTATGAGGACTGGCATGATTTTGTCACATTCTGCTGCTGATCAGATTGTTATGTTACAGAGACGTGGGATGAGTTCCCAACATTGTACCTGCATTCAATTCCAGCTCATCAGCAGTGTCTTTGAACCGATCCTAGGCGGCTTGCCGAGATATTGACTTGCTGCCATTTGACAGTTTGTATATCCCTCTGTTGCTAGTTGCATCATTGCCTTGTTTTTTCTTTTGTCTGCCTCTCACTGCTGTTTTTTTTTTTTTTTATTATTTATCCCGACCAACTGTCACAGACCCTTTTTGTGTCTCCCTTTTTGCAATCGCATGGTTTTATAAACATGTAAACATTAAGAGGGGCTTGAATATCAAATTATTATAACTCATACTAATATTTATCTTTTAAGAACTACAAGTCTTTCTGTCCGTGGATCCCCTTAGCTCTATCTACCTTTATGTCTGCTATCTTTTGATGCAAAGTAGTAACCACATGAAGCACCATATTTGCAGCTGTGGCTTGCTAAAAAAAACAGCAATATTGCTTGTTGCAATTTTGCAACTTTTGCGCTCAAAGAGTTAAATCAGTTTGATCCTAGATATTGCTGTCAGCAATATTAGATATTGCTGCAACAGGGGAGAGATTTAAAAGCATATCAATATATTTCAAAGAGAAAAGAATATTTTATCTATTACGTACAGGGTTGAAAGTGGCTAGAATTTCTTGCCGGAACTCCCCAACGTAAAGGTCGCCAAGGAGCTAGAAATTTTCTTTATTTATATATATATTTTTTCATTTGGTGGGGGGGGGGGGGGGGGGGGGGGCAAACCTCTTAAACTACTGAAATGCAAAGAAAACTGTTTCAACAGTTATTTTTATAACACATACAAAAACTGATTTTCATTCAAAATTGTATTTTTTCAATGATTTGCAAAATGAAAGTTAACAAAAACAGCAATAACCCCAACCTCCATCTCCTAATTTTTATTTTCCCTCATTTCCTCACATATTAAATGGCACATATTAACTACTTAAGAAAATAGGATGCATATTAAAATTGAAGTTAATGTAAACATTTACTTAAAAAAAAATTTTTTTTTAATAACACAGAAAAAGTAACATGCATTTGGAAAAATAAGTACAAATGATTGATGACACTACACAAGCACTTTATTATGCTTGTTGTTAACACTTGTGTATGTAAATCTGATGTTGGTAGATTGTTTTCTTCTTGGAGATGAAATGCATGTGTGGCAGCTCAGCATTTTTTTTTCTTACAAAGCGTTTTGACAGTTGCCTGCATATTTTCGGAATCAAAGCACCGTGTACCGGAACTAGGCATGTGCCGGTTACCGGTTTCACGGTTTACCGTGGTGTGGTCGCAGTTTCAAAACCACTAAAATTTTCCGTCAGACCGTAGTACGGTATTCGCTGTTTTTCATGTGTCAAAAATGCAGCCAGAAGTGGCTTGGCGCGGCAGCGCTTACCCCCTCCCGTTTGTCTGAAAGTGACGCTATCGGATAGACAGCCAGTGAACCCAAAAACAAATACTCCAAACATAAGGCCTACTTTTCTTCAATTTATTGAGCTCTCAAATATTGGTAAGTGGAATATACAAAATTAACACATTTAAAACGTTGTACAATTGTATTTTTCCATGTGTGAGTAGCTTCAACAGATTAGCGTCATGAAAAACTTTGCCAAAACAAAACACACATTTTCCTTTCAAATTCAATATACAAACTAACTAAAAGCTTACAAAGACGAATGTTGGCCTAGGCTTAGCTGAGAGAGCAACTTCGTCGAGTGTTACAGCCGCAGAGTGAGAAAACAAGCTTGATTCGCTTGAATGAAGGGGAAAAGGGGATAGCATCAAAGATTGCTAATTGCAAAAGATGCTCTTGCTCTAAGCACAAATCCACGTTCGCTGGATCAAGAAGAGGTCTCACTCCCAATGTTTTTTTTTTGGGTTCGTTTGTTTAGATGAAACCTTTCCACGACAATATTTACACTTTAAACCAACTTATACATTTTTAACTAACTTATTAACTTATGTTTTTTAACACATAGGCATGACATTATGTAGACTAGAGCTGACACAGTGGCTGAAAATGGCGAAACTTCGCTTCAGCATTTTTACCCTCAAAAAAAAAGTCATGCAGTAGAATTTACAAACATTTTTTATTCAGAAGTGTTTTTACTTTTTTATAGAAATTATTTTGTTCTTGCTCTAATCTTGAGCAACTTGAGGTGTGGCTGTGGGTATAGTCTATAAGTTATATTTATTTTAATTTTTATTTAAAATATTTTTTTTTATTGATGATTTATTTTAACAATATATTCATGTTCCAATTTACAACTATGTTCTGAAAAATTAAAAAAATCCTGTTCAATGGAAAAAAAAAAAATTTTTTTACCCATACATCTCAAAATAACACATTTTGGAGCTATAATTGCAATACCGTGAAACCGCGGTATTTTTCCCCACGGTTATTGTCACGTCAAAATCTCATACCGGCACATGCCTAACCGGAACAGCATTACGGCCCTGAATCTTATACCGGAACTGCGTTCTGGCCCTGAATCTTATACCGGAACTGCGTTCCTGACCGTTCTGGCCCACTTTCACCCCTGATTACGTAGTTAAATTCAACTCATTTACTTACATTTCAAAAGTTTTTTTGCAATTCAATTTCGCAAGTGGTCCGTTATCTGATTAAAAACCATCTCGAAGCCACTCTTGCATCTGAGTTGTTCCCGCCTGCAGGTGTGCTCTGGTCACGCAAGATGTTCTGAGAAATCCCAATGATAGCTCGGCACACCTTAAGTTGTTGCGACTTTGAACTGTTTGGCACATCTTTCACGTAAGTACAAATCCTGACTCCACTGAGTAAACAACCCCAAACATGTCTGTTTTGCTCAAATAACATCAAGTTATAGTCAGACGAAAGATGTGTTGTGATGCAAAGATGAGTGTTATGCCATCTGGGCATCTATTTCAAATTACATACAAGAACAACATTTCAATCTGTTGACTTTAAATCTTGTTTTTGTTTGGTTTGAATACAAAACATTCTTTTCTCTACGGTTTTCCCATGATGCCCTCATTTCACAGACAATATTGTTCTTCCCCACTGAGAGAAACATATTTCGAAATAATGATTGGTACAAAACTAGTGCTTAGAGTTTAATTTGCTTGGAACAAAGAATACTTGTACTTCAATCATATTTCCGCACTGAAATGACATGAGTCTGTTCCAATGTCTCCCCCTTAAAAACTAAATAGCTGAGATGTAAAATATTGGACCCAAAAACTACAGGTTTTTAGACTTGCTTTTTCTCCTGATTAGGGTAGCTTAGTTTTTATTTCTTGAGGGTTTTGATGTTTTCAAATTTGATCTGTTTAATTTAGGGCTGTCAAATTTATCGCGTTACCGAGCAGTAATTACTTTTTTGTAATTAATCACGTTAAAATATTTAACACATTTAACGCATGCGCGGGACGACCCACTCATGCATTGCCGCAAACAGACTACAATGGCGCCGTTTTATGTATATTGAGAGCTAAGAGGCAGAGACAAGCGAGAGGAGTGGACTCAGGCATTCATTGGGGCCGCACTATTTATTGGCATTAGCTTTGGCATCTATTCCACAACAATTATAACTAGGGCTGTCAAACGATTAAAATTTTAAATCGAGTTAATTACAGCTTAAAAATTAATTAATCGTAATTAATCGCAATTCTGTAAATTATTGTTGGAATAGAAAGATAAGACGGATATATACATTCAACATACTGTACATAAGTACTCTATTTGTTTATTATAACAATAAATCAACAAGATGACATTAACATTATTAACATTCTGTTAAAGCGATCCATGGATAGAAAGACTTGTAGCTCTTAAAAGATAAATGTTAGTACAAGTTATAGAAATGTTATATTAAAACCCCTCTTAATGTTTTCGTTTTAATAAAATTTGTAAGATTTTCAATCAAAAAATAAACTAGTAGCCCGCCATTGTTGATGTCAATAATTACACAATGCTCATGGTCGCACTCAAGCACCAGCAGAGGGCGACAAAAGATTACACTCCTGTCATTTTAATCTGTTTGAGCGGGGCATGTACGTTAATTGCGTCAAATATTTTAACATGATTAATTTAAAAAGTAAATTACGGCCCGTTAACGCGATAATTTTGACAGCCCTAATTATAAGTATTGTGGCGAGCGACGTGGTGTAGAATGACAGGAGATAATCTTTTACTTAACACCCTGTATTGCACACAACGCAAAGAAGATATACCATTTGCAGCCACCAGTAACAATCATGGTTGCCCAATTTCCCATCACGCATTTTGGCGGAACAGTTAAGTCTCTACAGCAAGGGTCCCCAAACTTTTTCCTGTGAGGGCAACACAACTTTTCCCTTCTCTTATGAGGGGCCGGGGTCAGTTTGCAACAGAAAAAGTGTGACGATTGTAGGAGTGCCTAAATGTAAAAATGTATTGTTTTTCAGAAAGCCACAATCAAATAACCCTGTCTGGATTCTTCACGGAACAAAAGTAAATAGTATAGTATAGTATAGTATAATATAAGTATTGTTATGGCTCACTCAGCCTCGCCTTCACCTCCTCCTCACTGACTCTGCTGTGCACACCTGTCATCAATCACCACACCTGCCTTCACTTCACAATCAACAGCCTGCTACTACAAAAGACTGGTCTGCACGTCATTCAACGCCAGAGCTTCACCTAACCTCACATGGTAAAGTACAGGCCTCTCACGCAACCAAACTTTGACTTATTCATATCCCTTTTCTTCACAGCAACTCCAAGCCATCTCAGCCTTCCAACTCTGCAGTGCCTCCACCTCTCGTCATTCCTTTTTATTTTCTTGTTTATTAAACACGCCCTCGGGCTCCTCGTCACCTCTGCCTCCTCATTGCTGCGCTTTTGGGTCGAACATTCCAGCCACCGTAACAGTAAGCTCTGGCCCTGTATGATGGCTGTTTTTCGCTCTGCCGTGAGTTCCTTATGCAGTGTGAGTACGTCTTTGAACTCCAACCAAGCATGTATTCAACTGCTCCTGCTCGCATAGCCTACATCGCTAACCTCACCACAGGGCAGGCCCGTCGGTGGGTTATGGCTAGCCGAGAGGGCTCTGCACCTTACATGCATGATTACACAGCGTTTATTAGGGAGTTCAGGTTGGTTTTCGATCATGAGGCCCCTGGGCAAGATGCTGATACTGCTCTTTCCGCCCTCACCTACCGACCTGGCTCCAGCAATACCAAGGCGGATGCTCTTTCTCGGCTCCATGCACCCGAGGAGTCTTCTGCCGAGCCAATGCCCATTGTTCCTGCTTCTCGGATTGTAGGAGTGGTGACCCTGGACGTTGAAGCCGAGGTCGAACGGGCCCAACAGGCTGACCCCGGGCCTGGAAACGGTCCGCCCAACCGGCTCTTCGTACCTGACTCAATGCGATCCCGGGTGCTTCTGTGGGGCCATTCCAGCCAGTTTGCTTGCCATCCCGGGTACCAGCGCACCCTCTCCTTCCTGAGCCGCAGGTTTTGGTGGCCGACCATGAGGGCGGACATCAGGGAGTTCGTTGCTGCCTGTGACACCTGTTCCAGGGCCAAGGCATCACATCAGCCGCCAGCTGGCCTTTTGTGTCCTCTTCCGGTACCCAGTCGCCCTTGGTCTCATATTGCTGTGGACTTCGTGTCTGGTTTTCCTTCTTCCCAGGGGAATACAGTCGTTCTCACCGTAGTAGACCGTTTCTCGAAGGCGGTGCATCTGGTGGCGCTGCCCAAACTCCCTACCTCTGCTGAGACAGCCGACCTCCTCACCCAGCATGTGTTCCGGCTACATGGGTTTCCCTGCGACATTGTGTCGGACCGGGGGCCCCAATTCACATCTCAGGTCTGGCGTGCCTTCTGTAAAGGTATTGGTGCCACCGTTAGCCTTTCCTCTGGGTATCACCCGCAGACTAACGGACAGGCCGAACGGACTAACCAGAGCCTGGAGTCAGCCCTCCGCTGTGTGTCCGCTCTCCACCCGACCTCCTGGAGCAGGGACCTGTCATGGGTGGAATATTCCCTCAATGCCCTGACCTGCTCCGCCACTGGCAGGTCTCCATTCGAGGCCTCTCTGGGATACCAACCCCCATTGTTCTCAGTCCAGGAGACCGAGGCCTCTGTCCCCTCTATTCAAGCCCACCTTCGGCGTTGCCAACGAGTGTGGAGGGAAGTCCGCTCTGCCTTACTGCGTGCCAACATTCGCTCCTGCCGTGGGGCCAATCGCCACCGTACCCCTGCCCCGTTGTATCAGGCTGGGCAACGGGTTTACCTTTCCTCTGCTGACCTACCGCTACAAGTGTCATCCAAGAAGCTAGCTCCAAGGTATGTTGGTCCCTTCCCGATTGACAGTGTTCTGAGTCCCACAGCTGTTCGTCTGAAGCTTCCTGCCGCCATGAAGCAAGTGCATCCCGTGTTTCACGTCTCAAAAATCAAGCCTGTCTCTTCGAGCCCTCTCATGCCCTCTGCCCCAGCTCCGCCGCCACCTCAGTTAGTTGACGGACATCCCCAATGGAAGGTCCGGCGTCTGCTGAAGGTCCGGCGCCGTGGTCGGGGTTTTCAATACCTGGCAGACTGGGAAGGTTACGGCCCAGAGGAACGTTGCTGGATCTCAAAGCGGCTCATCATGTGTCCCTCTCTCCTTCGAGATTTCTACGAGGCCAATCCTGAGGCCCCTGGTCGGCCGCCTGGGGGCGCCCCTCGGGGAGGGGGTACTGTTATGGCTCACTCAGCCTCGCCTTCACCTCCTCCTCACTGACTCTGCTGTGCACACCTGTCATCAATCACCACACCTGCCTTCACTTCACAATCAACAGCCTGCTACTACAAAAGACTGGTCTGCACGTCATTCAACGCCAGAGCTTCACCTAACCTCACATGGTAAAGTACAGGCCTCTCACGCAACCAAACTTTGACTTATTCATATCCCTTTTCTTCACAGCAACTCCAAGCCATCTCAGCCTTCCAACTCTGCAGTGCCTCCACCTCTCGTCATTCCTTTTTATTTTCTTGTTTATTAAACACGCCCTCGGGCTCCTCGTCACCTCTGCCTCCTCATTGCTGCGCTTTTGGGTCGAACATTCCAGCCACCGTAACAAGTATAGTACAATATAATATAATATAATATTATTACAAGTCTTTCTATCCGTGCATCCCTTTCACAGAAAGAATGTTAACAATGTTAATGTCATCTTGTGGATTTATTGTTATAATAAACAAATACAGTACTTATGTACAGTATGTTGACTGTATATATCCGTCTTGTCTTATCTTTCCAATCCAACAATATTTTACAGAAAAATATGACATATTTTAGAGATGGTTTGAATTACGATTAATTATGATTAATTCATTTTTAAGCTGTGATTAACTCGATTAAAAAATGTAATTGTTTGACAGCCCTAGTTTAATCATTTTTTTGCTGTTTTGACTTTCATCGCAATGCATTGTTTTTATCAATGTATCATTATTTTTATCAATGTATCATTCCGTTTCTGTTTCAGAATCCAAAAGCGGAAAACAACTCATTTCATTTCATTGACATCTAACACCAATAATAGCACTGAAAGATAAGCATTCACAGACAACCTTCTGTGTTTAAATGAATTGGGTGTCCATTGTCGTCAATGGCAATCATTGAAAGTGCATTAAAAAACTTGTGGTCGCTTTTAAAATAAGTCATTTGCTGCTAGCTGTTCTGAAGTGGGTTGAATTCAGTGCCAACATACAGAAATCATACAGTGGGGTAGTCAACCACTAATTGTGCAAGTTCTCCCACTTGAAAATATTAAAGAGGCCTGTAATTGTCAACATGGGTAAACCTGAACCATGGGAGACAGAATGTGGAAAAAAAAAACAGAAAATCACATTGTTTGATTTTTAAAGAATTTATTTGCAAATCATGGTGGAAAATAAGTATTTGGTCAATACCAAAAGTTCATCTCAATACTTTGTTATGTACCCTTTGTTGGCAATAACGGAGGCCAAACGTTTTCTGTAACTCTTCACAGGCTTTTCACACACTGTTGCTGGTATTTTGGCCCATTCCTCCATGCAGAGCTCCTCTAGAGCAGTGATGTTTTGGGGCTGTCGTTGGGCAACACGGACTTTGGTGTTATGGTGTTATACTTGTATAGCTCTTCAACTCCCTCCACAGATTTTCTATGGGGTTGAGATCTGGAGACTGGCTAGGCCACTCCAGGACCTTGACATGCTTCTTACGAAGCCACTCATTTGCTGCCCTGGTTGTGTGTTTGGGATCATTGTCATGCTGAAAGACCCAGCCACATCTCATCTTCAAGGCCCTTGCTGATGGAAGGAGATTTTCACTCAAAATCTCTCGATACATGGCCCCATTCATTCTTTCCTTTACACAGATCAGTCGTCCTGGTCCCTTTGCAGAAAAACAGCCCTAAAGCATGATGTTTCCACCCCCATGCTTCACAGTGGGTATGGTGTTCTTCGGATAAAATTCAGTATTCTTTCTCCTCAAAACACGAGAACCTGTGTTTCTACCAAAAAGTTCTATTTTGGTTTCATCCCAGTCCTCTTCTGGATCATCCAAATGCTCTCTAGCGAACTGCAGACGGGCCTAGACGTGTACTTTCTTCAGCAGGGGGACACGTCTGGCAGTGCAGAATTTGAGTCCCTGGCGGCGCATTGTGTTACTGATAGTAGCCTTTGTTACTGTGGTCCCAGCTCTCTGTAGGTCATTCACTAGGTCCGCCTGTGCGGTTCTGGGATTTTTGCTCACCTTTCTTGTTATAATTTTGACGCCACGGGGTGAGATCTTGCATGGAGCCCCAGATCGAGGGAGATTATCAGTGGTCTTGTATGTCTTCCATTTTCTAATAATTGCTCCCACAGTTGATTTCTTTACACCAAGCGTTTTACCTATTGCAGATTCAGTCTTCCCAGCCTGGTGCACGTCTACAATTTTGTCTCTGGTGTCCTTCGACAGCTCTTTGGTTTTGGCCATAGTGGAGTTTGGAGTGTGACTGACTGAGATTGTGGACAGGTGTCTTTTATACCAATAATGAGTTAAAACAGGTGCCATTAATACAGTTAACGAGTGGAGCCTCGTTAGACCTCGTTAAAAGAAGTTAGACCTCTTTGACAGCCAGAAATCTTGCTTGTTTGTAGGTGACCAAACACTTATTTTCCACTCTAATTTGGAAATACATTATTTAAAAATCAAACAATGTGATTTTCAGTTTTATTCCACATTCTGTCTCTCATGCTTGAGGTTTACCCATGTTGACAATTACAGGCATCTCTAATCTTTTCAAGTAGAACTTGCACAATTGGTGGTTGACTAAATACTTATTTGCCCCACTGTACCTTGAACAGATTTTGCGCGCAAATCAAAGAAAAATAATAATTGGAATGACAGGTCTTATCTTGAACCAGCACGCACAAGTGTACTCCAATAAACTACAGGAACAGCACAGTCATTCATTACCTGCAGGCAACACAGGCACCAATAAGTCTGCCCTTGTAGAAAAAAAAAGAAAGATCGAGCTCCAAGGTAAACTGTCGCATGCTGCATAGCTATCGAGTTTAAAGACGATCGGTTCACTAATAATGGAGGAGGAGGACTTCAAAGTTAGATTCTACAAGTGGTAGAAGAACTTGAGTGGCGCCTAGAAAGTTGGCTCATTGGTGTCTCAATGTACCACTGCAGTAGAATTTAAAGACTTCCAATGGTTTAAGTCATAAAGTGCAGGCAGACCCAGCAGTGGGATTGCATCTCAAGAGACTTGAAAAGCCCAGAGGTTAGATAACAGTTGAGTTTAGCAGAAGAAAAGAAAAGTTCCCTCTCTGCAATATCTTTTGATAAAGACGTCTCAAGTTGTCTGAGGCTGCCTGACCCGAGAGCTAAGGGAAATGAACTAGACTAGAGAAACAGACAAGTGTTTGCTTATTATAGAATATAAAAGCCCTATTCTTTGTAATTTAACTGGCTTGAAGTGCGTGGAGATGAAGTCTTTGCTCCCAAGTGCATTGACTACACTCTGATGTTCTATTGGTGTTTTCGATAAATTTGTGTTTTTTGAAAATTTCTTTCCCTTTAAGGGTATGATGAGCTTGGTGGAGCGAGCCGAAAGGCATACATCTGGGTACGCTTGGTAATCATCTCTCAGTTTTAAGGTCTGCATGCAAACGCTTCAGTTTTTTCTCTGCAAAAGCAGCATAAGGCGGAAAACACAGACAAGACTGAAAAAGCAGTTTTTTTTTTTTTTTTTTTTTTTTAAACCTGTCCTGTTCAGCTGTTTGACACAAAGAATGGAAGTCTAAGTGCCCAGATTCTGAACAGTTTTAATGTTTCACATTGAGAGTCTGACATACTCCCATTGTGATCATTCAAAATACCTTTTTATTATGACAAAGCAGCGAACAGGAAGGGATTATGGGGGGACAGAAGAAAAGAAATACATGAGAAGAAAGAAAAGAAACACATACACAAACAACAACAAGAAATACATTGAACATCTAAGCTAGTTACTAATATGCTGGTGCTATCGTCAGCGAGATGCATTTCCGGTTTACACCATGTGGGGGCCTATTGGCCAGTGAAAGAGGAGAATGGGGGTGGGGGTGTCTATAAGACTATAAGCTAAGTGATTGAAAGGGGTAGAGTGTACACAAATCAGTTCTGTGATCTAGAACCCAGTAATCGTGTGAATCTCTTATGAGTGTAAGCCCGTTGGCGACCAACCCTACGCCGCCGCATCGCCAATCCCGGCACCGGAACCCCCAACCCGAGCATGCCCTATCACATCCAGCAGCACGCAAGCCCCACCAGGCGCACGACAGCCACGCAGATGGGCGGAGAAACCGCGCGGGCGCCAACCCAGGGCCACGGCCCCCACCCAGCCAGCCCGGGGAGGGAGGGCGGGCGGGGGGGCCATGCGCAGCCCATCCCTCCTCCCGCCGCCCAGCAAAGGAACCATCGTCCCCCCCCCGGGACCCAGGGTGGCCCCCTGGGCCACCCGCGCGCCCATCAACCGGCCTTCAGGGATGGCAGGAGGGGACGCATCACCAACCCCACGCCTACACCCACCCCCGCCCGCCCACCCGGGCCACAGCCACAGCCCCCCAACCGGCACGCCACGGGACCCCCAGCGGCCCACCAAGCCCCAGGCAAGGCAGGGTCCCCCGCCGGTGCAGGCGACACCCTGCTGATACACCAGCGCCCAGCCAGCGACCCGCGACGGAGCGCAGGGCAGATGCCCAGCCAGAGAAGAGAGGGGAAGGCGGAGGCAGGAGAACGCCCAGGAACAGCCACGGGGCGATGCAAGATCGGAGACCCGACCCCCCAACCCACTCCCGCGGCCGGCAGCCGAGGCAGAGGGGAGGCCACACCCCGGGAGCCACGCCATATAGAAAAAGTGTGGGACCCACCTACCACCCTATTACTGTGGCTGCCAGGTTCACGACTGGCAGCCATCACCCAGCACCGTGATGGGGGTGTGAGGGGAGGGTAGTGCAATGTATGCATTAAAATAGGAGAGCTTGGCTTGGGGCAGTGGGACCGCAGCATGGAGTTTCTGCCCAGCCGCCCGTCCCACCGCCCTTTGCCGGAGCTCTCCTGTGATGTGTGTGGTGCATTTAAAAAAGGTGCAGGGATGGCGGGGCCTGTGGTGAGGAGGCAGCCGTGAGCCCCCCCCCCCAACAGGTCCCAACTAGGCATGTGCCGGTATGAGATTTTCACGGTACGATAACCGTGAGCAAAAATACCGCGGTTTCACGGTATCACGGTATTGCAATTATAGCTCCAAAATTTTGAGATGTATTGGTTTAAAAAAAAAAAAAAAAATCCATTGAACAGGATTTTTTCAAAACATATTTGCAAATTGGAACATGAATATAATGTGAAAATAAATAAATTGACAAAAAATAACATATATTATATAAAATTAAAATAAATATAACCTAGACTATACCCACAGCCACAGCTCAAGTTGCTCAATATTAGAGTAAGAACAAAATAATTGCTATAAAAAGTAAAAACACTTCTAAATAAAATTAAAAATATATACTGTATGACTTTTTTTTGAGGGGGGAAGCTCAAGTGAAGTTTCGCAATTTTCAGCCACTGTGTCAACTCTAGTCTACATGATGCCATGCCTTTGTGTTAAAAAGAACAAAGAATTCATAAGTTAATAAGTTAGTTAAAAATGTATAAGTTAGTTTTATAAATTAGTTAAAATGTAAATATTGTTGAGGAAAGGTTTCATCTTAAAAAAAAAAAAAAAAAGGAGGAGTGAGACCTCCTCTCTCAATTAGCGATCTTTGACGCGATTCTTTTTCTTTCCCCCCTGCATTCAAGCTTTTCTCTCACTCAGCGGCTGTGAGACATAAAAGAAGCTGCTCTCCCAGTTTAGCCTAGGCTAACATTCGTCTTTGTAAGTTTTAGTTAGTTTGTATATTGAATTTGAAAGGAAAATGTGTGTTTTGTTTTTGGCGAACTTTTTAATGGAGCTACTGCTATCCTGTTGAACCTAATCACACGTGGAAAAATACAATTGTACAGCGTTTTAAATGTATTTATTTGCATATTTCACCACGATTTGAGAGCTCAATAAATTGAAGAAAAGTACGCCTTGTGTTTGGAGGATTTGTTTTTGGGTTTGCTGGCTGTTTAGTGACACTCACGGCAACAAACAGGAAGGGGTGAGCGGTGCCGCACCAAGCCACTTCGGCTGCATTTTGGCACATGAAAAATAGCGAATACCGTACAAAGGTATGACGGAAAATTTTAGTGGTTTTGAAACCGCGACGTTTTCACACCACGGTAAACCGTGAAACCGGTAACCGGCACATGTCTAGTCCCAACCATCCCACAACCTTGGTGTGTGGTGCATTAAAAACAGGGGGGAGTCGGGCTGGGACTGTAAAGCCCCGTCCCAACTCTCCCCGGAGAAATGTATGAGCATGCAAGTGCCAGGGTGAAAAATATTTACAGTGCCGAAGTGAGAAGTGCGTGAGTTAAGAGGCAGGCTCCCGCGGGCGTGGCCCCGTCCACCAGAACCACCGGCCCCAGGGCAAAAAGCAGTTTCTGCTCTTGCACTCCTCTTTCAAAGAAACTGCTGTATGTTAAGCCAAAACAACTGTTGTGTTTGATAGTCTCTATGCTGCCATTGCAGATTCATCACGCATTAAGCCCCTGAACTATTTTTAATTTGTCCGTTTTACCCTGAAAACCCCCGTTTACAGACGTCACGCAACCGCTTTTGTTTCAACCCAGCTATAAAACGAAAGTAATTAATTATATTCATCATTTAAAATGGCTGTCATTTGCGTATTTTAAACTTTTAAACAAATTACGTCACAATGAAAAAAATGGTGTCTGTAAAAAAAGTCACGGATATCGACCTCATAACTATCGCTTAATTGTATTTTTGTTGTTACTGTCGCATTTCTCCGATATGTTAGATGATAAATAATCGATCCAAACAAAGAAAAATTGAAAACAAACAACAACAAAAAAACGTTTAAAAGGGTAAATATATGAAAAAGTAAATCTCGACCACTTCTTGATGTCTGCGATTTCTGCATCGCGACCCTTGATATATTACCATGCTTCACCCATAAAATACCCCCAAAATCCAACTGTGGTCATTCACAGCTGTGTCTTGACACTCAGTGATACATGCAACATGGAGTTTTTGGTTCGAAACAAGGTAAGGACGTGATAATATCTCATTAAAGCAGGGGTGTCCAAACTTTTTGCAAAGGGGGCCATATTTGGTGTGGTAAAAATGTGGGGGACTGACCTTGGCTGACGTCCTTTACGTAGAACACTATATTTAAGCAAATTTTAGCAAGCCATTCTGTGTGTACATTTGCTTTATTTTATTTTTTAATTGATAATTTTAACAATCTCGCAACTAGCCTTTGTGGCGTTCTCTTTTCGACTCTCAGGCTCTTGCGAAATACCGCTGCTGTGAAATTAAACTAGCTTCAAGTTGCTTCAATTTCTCGCTGCGTATCTTCCCTGCGAATCTTGTCGTACATGTCAGCGTGTCTTGTTTGGTAATATCGCCTAACATACAACACTTTAAAAACAGCGACTGTCTCTTTGCAAATGAGGCAAACACAGTTGTTGCGTATTTTAGTGAAGAAATAGTCCAATTTCCACCTATCCTTGAAGCGTCGGACATCGCAGTCAACTTTCTTTTTTGTTGTTGATTGTCTTCATTTTCGAAAATGGCAAGTAAAGCGCAACATAGGGTAATGTTGTTTAGAGTGCTGCTGCCTTTTAGTGGGTAAATGAGGAGCAGCATTTAGTATGTAAGCTACGTCATATGCTGGTAGCAGTACTGCTGACCAATTTATTAAGTCTGTGTGCGGGCCAGACATTATTGACTTTATGACAGATGCTGGGGGCCAGATGAAATTTGACCACGGGCCACATTTGGCCCCCAGGCCGGACTTTGGACATGTCTGCATTAAAGTCATGGCATCTGTAATTCTGCTCTCGCGTGCTTTCACCTCCAGATAGGGTTATGCTGTTTACAAACATTTTTTTTTTTTTTTTAAATGCCCTCCTGCTCAAAAATTTTCTTCCCCCCCAAAATTGAGATTTTAAGCTTTCCAGTGATGTATCACACATGCATATAGGACAATTTTGAGTTTGGCCAAATCTCAGAGCGGAACTTCACGTCATCTAAGTGTTTTCCGCCATAAACAAAATCATTAACATTAAAGTGTCATAGTCCACATTATCCAATTTTAACAGCATTTAAAGCGCCTACAGAAATCCCACTGATGTTTAACTGAACAAAAAGACAGGTTGAACAAAGAAATCCCATTATCCCGCATGTGAAAATGAACTTAATGCTTGGATTACAAAGTATTGCCAGATCTGATATTGACTTCTCCGCTAAAATGGTGATTAATCTTCTTTACGATAGGAAAAAGATCCCAGAGGGCTTCTTTAAACTAACAGTAAAAGTTAAAATATCAAGGAAATATTAAACAGTAAAGCATGTACAACTAGAAAATGAACTTTCTGCAGAAATTGCACGACGATGCATTGCTCTTTCTTCCATGGGTCACCTCTGATTTTCAGTCCTTTCCTATTAATTTTAGGGGCGTTTTCACTGGCTGCTGTTGACGGCGCTAGATATCTAATCCATTTTGGCAGGGAGGGGCAAATAAACAAGCCAGTGGGCATAAATGGTACCAAGTGGATCATCCGACTGGCGTGCGCTAGTGGACATTTATTCGTGGGCTCCTCAAAACTATCGATCGGTGTGTGTGTGTACGGCGGGGGGTGCAAGTGGAAAGTTTTTCGCGGGCACTTCCAGACAACCGGCCAAGAGGGGCGGGGGCTGGCAGAGATACAGTGGGGCAAATAAGTATTTAGTCAACCACCAATTGTGCAAGTTCTCCTACTTGAAAAGATTAGAGAGGCCTGTAATTGTCAACATAGGTAAACCTCAACCATGAGAGACAGTTTGTGGAAAAAAAACAACTGAAAATCAAATTCTTTAAAAATCAAACAATGTATTTCCATACAAGAGTGGAAAATAAGTATTTGGTCACCTACAAACAAGCAAGATTTCTGGCTGTCAAAGAGGTCTAACTTCTTCTAACGAGGTCTAACGAGGCTCCACTCGTTACCTGGCTAACCTTGGCACTTTTAGGCAAGGCAAATTTATTTGAAAAGCACAATTTAACACAAGGTAAAAGTGGTTCACATCAAATGAAAATTAGCAAGACAATTTTAGTCTCCCATACACTTTGTCCAAATTTCTCTAAAATTGGGAGTAAATTTAACTGAAACTAATCCACAGCTGGCTGAATACTGAAAATATTTCTAAAACAACAGCCTGGCTAATGATACAGTATAATTTTGCTTTAGCACTAAGTCATATAAGCTCTATGTAAATAACCGCTAGCTTGCAGTTGCGCTTAGTCTATGTGCTTATGCTATTGACAAAAATCATCACAACAAACCTTCTTTTTCTTCTGACCCGAAGGGCTTTTGTCTTTTCATGAAGTTGACTTGTCACCGTAATATCGCTCAATTGCGGAGGCTAAAAATAGCACCTTCAGGTAGCTCGCTGGTCTGCTGGATGGTGAGACTAGTGTCCGTGGTGAAATTATTGCATCACAGGAAAAAGTGAAACGGGCAGAAGGCACACTAGAAAAATGATTTCATTATTATTTAAAGACTTCTTATGAACGATTTTGTTGTTCTTTTGTTTTATTGTTTTGTATAATATTTTGAATACTGCTTTCATCAAATATTTATTTGAATATTTTTTCTTGACGCCTTTTTGGACGCTGGTGCGCCCTTAGGCAGTTGCTTAAATTGCCTTATGGGCGGCACGGGTCTGACTTCATCAATAAATTGTATGAATAAATTTGGATCTCACAGCACCACTACTTAATTCACTTATGTTATGTAACATATTTTTGTATTTGAAGTACATTTTTTGTTCAATTTTCACACGACTTTATTTAGGCGACAAAACTTTTGCCTTGCCATAATTTGACCTTTTTGTCTTCATTAAATGATAAATCTTTTTTCATTAAAACAAATATATTTTTGCACATTCAACATCATTTGGGAGGGTCTTAGCTTTCATATGAGCCATTTCTGAAACCAATTGAATAATTAAAAGTCAGGTTATTAGCAATTGTTTCTACAAAACGGATAAGCGACAAGACTTTTGTCAGGGACTGTACTGTACTGTACATTTTTGTGTATCTGTACTTTACAAATATGAAATGGTACTTTTTACTTTTACTTCACTACATCGTACAGCACAGGCAAGGTGTTTGGTGGCTGGCGGGGGTGATGAGTCAGTGGATGGCTGTGGCAGGTGGCTTCGTTTAGACAGGAGGCCTGGCTGGGTGGGTGTCCAAGGTTGACAGGCAATCATCTGACACCTGCTTGATCAACCAAGCAGCTCCTTAAAAGCCATGGTGATTGCAGACGAGCTGTAGGTGTACTCTCAGGTCTGCCACACCCAGCAAGTCAAGTTAGAGCTAACACTACAGGTCAAAAATGGAAGTGTTACAACAATAAAATTCAAAGTAGAGGGGAGTGTGGGCAAAGACCACCACAATACCACTATTGAGCACTAGATTGAGCAACACGAGTACAAGCAAGATTAGGCAGGTGAATAAGATACTGACCAATAATAAAAACAACAGTGAGAGCAGCGCGCTTTCAAATGAGTGCGCCACACTCATGTCCAGTAGGTGGGGGTATGTACCTGATAGTTGCTTGCAATCTGCTATTAAGGGAAGTTATTAAGTATTAAGTTTTTTTTTTTTTTTTTAGCTTGTTAAGCTTCCGTTTACAGTTCGGTCAATTTAATCACTTCTTTTCCATTCTGCAAGGCTATATAATATATTTATATTTATTCATAATATAAAAATATATCTCAAATTTTTGCATCAGGCGAAAATACTTTTACTTTGTACTTGTACAGTAAGTTTTAAAGCAAGTACTTTTATACTATACAAGTATAACACCATTACCATTACCATTGAGCAAATTTTTCCTTAGATACTTGTAGTTAAGTGGGGTTTTTTCCCCTTTATCCACACTTTTACCTAAGTATAAAAAGTGAGTACTGGTAATTATTTTTTCCCATTAGAAATGATGGGGTCCAGAAAATTTCCTGAATTTTGGATTTGGTCCTAGGTGTGGCGCCAGACAAAGCATTAGATGTGTGCCACCCCACAATTCGATTCGATTACGATTCAGGGTGCTCCGATCCGATTATTAAACGATGATCGCGCGGTATTGACGATGATCGCGATATTCACGATTACTGATGCATCGTACATTACTACTTAATACAGTAGCCAAACAAATTTATGTCCATTATTTATTTAAAATATCCCAATGATTCAACAGGAACGATGGGAACATGCCCATACAACAAAAAGCTGCCCTTAAGCTGCTTTTTTATTTATTTATTTATTTATTTTTTTTACAATAAAGCGCAAAAACATTAACCATTTTTTTTTCTTTTTTTTTTTTCTTTTTTTTTTAAACCTGTCCTGTTCAGCTGTTTGACACAGAGAATGGAAGTCTAAGTGCCCAGATTCTGAACAGTTTTAATGTTTCACATTGAGAGTCTGACATACTCCCATTGTGATCATTCAAAATACCTTTTTATTATGACAAAGCAGCGAACAGGAAGGGATTATGGGGGGACAGAAGAAAAGAAATACAAGAGAAGAAGGAAAAGAAACACATACACAAACAACAACTAGATATACATTGAACATCTAAACTAGTTACTAATATGCTGGTGCTATCGTCAGCGAGATGTATTTCCGGTTTACACCATGTGGGGGCCTATTGGCCAGTGAAAGAGAAGAATGGGGGTGGGGGTGTCTATAAGCCTATAAGCTAAGTGATTGAAAGGGGTAGAGTGTGCACAAATCAGTTCTGTGATCTAGAACCCAGTAATCGTGTGAATCTCTTACGAGTAAGCCCGTTGGCGACCAACCCTACGCCGCCGCATCGCCAATCCCGGCACCGGGACCCCCGACCCGAGAATGCCCTACCACATCCAGCAGCACGCAGGCCCCACCGGGCGCGCGACAGCCACGCAGACGGGCGGAGAAGCCGCGCGGGCGCCAACCCAGGGCCACAGCCCCCACCCAGCCAGCCCGGGGAGGGAGGGAGGGCGGGCGCGGGGGGCCATGCGCAGCCCATCCCTCCTCCCGCAGCCCAGCAAAGGAGCCATCGTCCCCCCCCCGGGACCCAGGGTGGTCCCCCGGGCCACCCGCGCACCCATCAACCGGCCTTCAGGGATGGCAGGAGGGGACGCACCACCAACCCCACGCCTACACCCACTCCCGCCCGCCCACTACATTAACCATTTTTGAGGGAGTACTTATTTCTCTCAACAATATAATAAAATTTACACAGGTGGAATGAATTCCACATTTTCTGGAAACAAAGTGTCTTTTAACCAATATTTGTTTGTTTGTATGTTTCCACAGAATTCTGTACCATTTCGCATGTTTGTAGTGTTACCGCTGTACTTAATCGTGGTTTTACACGTTCTGCATATGAAATACACGTTAGCGAATTAGCTAATTAGCTTAGCGCTCGGCGCTAACTATTAACATCTCAAAAACAACAATAAAGACTAAACAGTACAAGAGGGTTCGTGTACTCACCTCTTTTAGATGCACACGGGTCTTAGCAACACACTCAGGACATTTTTCAATTGAAATGCCTTAAAACTACTGCTGGACATCTTAAATGACAAGGAGCAACGAAGTATCTCTCTTTCCCTCTTGCTCTAAAAAAACAACTTACGCACAAAATCGCGACCACCGGATTGTGCTTCTGTCCCTGCCTCTCTCTTACACACATTTATTTCCCAGTCTTTTAAAAAGGAGTAAATCTCTCAGTAACCAGCAGCATCCATCATAACGTGTGCGCGCCTGTTAACGGTGCCTGGCGGCAGACTTGCTTGAATTTCGTTCTGCTACGAGCGGCTGCCATAAAGTTATGAGGGAAAAACATCGTTTTTGAACCTTTATAAATCGTGATCGAATCGTCACGTGTCGAATCGCGATGCATGTAATAATCAATTTTTTGGAACTCCTCTACAAAGCATGGCTCAAAATGACCCATTATGACGAGTAAAATCAATGGACTCAAGTTTCCCTTGCCTGGACGCAGGCTAACGGGGCCCCCCTCTGGAGCCAGGCCTGGAGGTGGGACTCAAAGGCAAGCTTCTGGTGGCCGGGCCTGTCCCCATGGGGCCCGGCCGGGCAACGCCCGAAAAGGCAACGTGGGTTCCCCTTCCGATGGGCTCACCACCAGTGGGATTGGCCAAAGGGGGCGGGTGTGTAGGGAGTTGGGGGGCAGCCAAAGGCGGGGGCCTTGGCGGTCCGACCCCCCGGCTGCAGAAGCTAACTCTTGGGACATGGAATGTCACCTCTCTGGCAGGGAAGGAGCCCCAGCTGGTGAGGCAGAGATGTTCCGCCGAGATATAGTCGGACTCTCCTCCACACACAGCTTGGGTTCTGGTACCAATACTCTCGAGAGGTGGCTCGGGCATTTGGTTCGGATGCCTCCTGAACGCCTGCCTGGAGAGGTGTTCTGGGCATGTCTCACTGGCAGGAGGCCCCGGGGACGACCTAGGACATGCTGGAAAGACTATGTCTCTCGGCTGGCCTGGGAACGCCATGGGATTCTGCTGGAGGAGCTGGTTGAAGTGGCTGGGGAGAGGGAAGTCTGGGTATCCCTGCTATAGCTGCTGCCCCCGCGACCCAACCTCGGAGCAAGCGGAAGATGATGGTATGGTAGGATAACGTATTTTGGCTGTGTAAATTATATGACTTGGATAAAAACTGCAGGTCGAGATATATTTTGACGGTCGACAAAAATAAAAAGACAAAGCGCCACAGGAGCCCACCAAACTACTTCCGCAGTTACAGTGGGGCAAATAAGTCTTTAATCAACCACCAATTGTGCAAGTTCTCCTGCTTGAAAAGATTAGAGAGGCCTGTAATTGTCGACATGGGTAAACCATGAGAGACAGAATGTGGGGAAAAAAAACAGAAAATCAAATTGTTTGATTTTTAAAGAATTCCAAATTAGACTGGAAAATAAGTATTTGGTCACCTACAAACAAGCAAGATTTCTAGCCGTCAAATAGGTTTGACGGGGCTCCACTCGTTACCTGTATTAATGGCACCTGTTTTAACTCATTATCAGTATAAAAGACACCTGTCCACAACCTCAGTCAGTCACACTCCAAACTCCACTATGGCCAAGACCAAAGAGCTGTCGAAAGACACCAGAGACAAAATTGTAGACCTGCACCAGGCTGGGAAGACTGAATCTGCAATAGGTAAAACGATTGGTGTAAAGAAATCAATTGTGTTAGTATTAGAAAATGGAAAACATACAAGACCACTGATAATCTCCCTCGATCTTTGGCTCCATGCAAGATCTCACCCCGTGGCGTCAAAATGATGACAAGAACAGTGAGCAAAAATCCCAGAACCACACGGGGGGACCTAGTGAATGACCTACAGAGAGCTGGGACCACAGTAACAAAGGCTACTATCAGTAACACAATGCGCCGCCAGGGACTCAAATCCTGCACTGCCAGACGTGTCCCCCTTCTGAAGAAAGTACACGTCCAGGCCCGTCTGTGGTTCGCTAGAGAGCATTTGGATGATCCAGAAGAGGACTGTGAGAATGTGTTATGGTCAGATGAAACCAAAATGGAACTTTTTGGTAGAAACACAGGTTCTCGTGTTTGGAGGAGTAAGAATACTGAATTGCATCTGAAGAACACCATACCCACTGTGAAGCATGGGGTTGGAAACATTATGCTTTGGGGCTGTTTTTCTGCAAAGGGACCAGGACGACTGATCTGTGTAAAGGAAAGAATGAATGGGGCCATGTATCGAGAGATTTTGAGTGAAAATCTCCTTCCATCAGCAAGGGCATTGAAGATGAGACGTGGCTGGGTCTTTCAGCATGACAATGATCCCAAACACACAGCCAGGGCAACAAATGATGGCTTCATAAGAAGCATTTCAAGGTCCTGGAGTGGCCTAGCCAGTCTCCAGATCTCAACCCCATAGAAAATCTGTGGAGGGAGTTGAAAGTCAGTGTTGCCCAACAACAGCCCCCCAAAAATCACTGCTCTAGAGGAGATCTGCGTGGAGGAATGGGCCAAAATACCAGCAACAGTGTGTGAAAAGCATGTGAAGAGTTACAGAAAATGTTTGGCCTCCGTTATTGCCAACAAAGGGTACATAACAAAGTATTGAGATGAACTTTTGGTATTGACCAAATACTTATTTTCCACCATGATTTGCAAATAAATTCTATAAAAATCAAACAATGTGATTTTCAGTTTTTTTCCCACATTCTGTCTCTCGTAGTTGAGGTTTACACATGTTGACAATTACAGGCCTAATATTTTCAAGTGGGAGAACTTGCACAATTAGTGGTTGACTAAATACTTATTTGCCCCACTGGAGCTAATTCGCTACACTTACAGCCCGAATGTCTATTGACTTGTTTTTGGCTGTGAGTGCCTGCATACCACACAGAGATTGGAAATAAACACTTTTTTTTAAAACTACTGTCTCATGACTGTTTGACCAATCCAACGTGAATCACGACTGACATTTCACTCAATTTTAGCATTTAAATCAAGTGAGGCAGTCAGATGACACACTGCTCACACTCTCTTCTCAATATAGTAGAAATTACGTTTTTTTTGTTCCCAGCCAAGTGGTTTTTGAGCTGACTTTCTTGGATGCCTTTAAAATTTTCAAGGCTCATTTTCAGCTAAGCTGCCAATCCAAACGCCCTCCAACTTCACTTGAGAATTGTTTTTCGGGCTGTGAAAAGACTCTCCAGCCACATAAAGCACATAACTATCCGATTGAATGTCTCCTCGTGTGCGTAATAAGGTACTTTCTGGCCGTATCGGAGACTATAGAGAATGAATACTGATTTGCACCATTGTTATTCTGTTCAACAACTTAACGGCGCATGAATGTGTAACTTTCAAAAGGGATTTAAACTCTATTAGTGAAATCAAATGTGGAGCTCTGATATATATTCCACAGTGGTTACTTTGTGTGTACTTTGTTATTGATTAATTCTTAGTTCTTTACTTTGATTTACATTGGGTTTCTGATTTTGTCATTCTGTTTGATAAGAATAGATAAGAATTAATTGCCTGTGTTTCAAGTCTTTGCAAAAGTGAGAGCCATGCTTCATAAGGTGTCGTAATTATGCTAAATGCCACTTGTCAAGTCTAAGATTGCTGATGAACTACCCCTCAAGTCGTATGGAAAACCGGTATTTATGCTGCCTTCACATGCTCTGGGAAAGATGATTACCACTTGCTCAGTACGAGGACGTCCTGTTCATATGCTTTTTTTGTCATAGCTATAAAAATTTCATATAAGAATTTCATAAATGTGTGCACTATGGTATTATGCTGCTGCCATTTTGAAAAGTAAAACGTCGTCTCATCTCGGAAAGTCGATTATTATGATAATGCTGTCTTTACATGCTATGGAAAAGATGGTCCTTACCACTTGCTTCTCCGCCTTCTGACCTGGTGTTTTACAGCTTATTTTGTTGTCAATCAAAAAGGGTTTCAGCCTCTGACAGATCATCCAATCATCATCCAGAGCCAGAGCGTTCGGGCCAGTCGAGCCCCGCCCACTGCCCATTACCCTCAGAGACACACAGCATCCAATAGGTGGGAAAAACCCAGCCTGTAGCCAATGACTCTCATTTCGCTGTAGTGAAACGATGCACTCTCAACTCTGGAGATGCACAGCGTCCACACTGTTTAAAGCACTGTAAAGCCTTGCGAATGGATGACAAGTAAGCCGCATCGTAACCAGCAATAAGAAGCTATTTCTGAAAAAAAAAAAAAAAGTTGAGCGCGTTGTAGCCATGGAAGAAAGTAGCTGGAATTTAGAACCACCTAAAACCACTGGAATGCAAAAACTGCTTTTGGCACAATTATACATAAAACACACAATAAAACACAAGATGTTTTACAAATGCATTACGCTAGAGCAGTACACTGAAACAAGGCATAAATGAAAAGAAAAATTATTTTCATTCAAAAATTTTCAATGATTTGCAAAGCTCCATCTATTTTTTTCTCCCTCATTTACTCACATCTAAATGCAAACCCTGAATTTTAACTATACAAAATCATAGGATGTACATTACAATTGAAGATAATGTTAACATTGACTTTTTTTTGAATAATAAAGATATAAAGTGGGGCAAATAAGTATTTAGTCAACACTAACTGTGCAAGTTCTCCCACTTGAAAATATTAGAAAGGCCTGTAATTGTCAACATGGGTAAACCTCAACCATGAGAGACAGAATGTGAAAAAAAAAAACAGAAAATCACATTGTTTGATTTTTTAAATAATTTATTTGCAAATCATGGTGGAAAATAAGTATTTGGTCGATACCAAAAGTTCATCTCAAAACTGTTATGTACCCTTTGTTGGCAATAACGGAGGCCAAACGTTTTATGTAACTCTTCACAAGCTTTTCACACACTGTTGCTGGTATTTTGGCCCATTCCTCCATGCAGATCTCCTCTAGAGCAGTGATGTTTTGGGGCTGTCGTTGGGCAACACGGACTTTCAACTCCCTCCACAGATTCTCTATGGGGTTGAGATCTGGAAACTGGCTAGGCCACTCCAGGACCTTGAAATGCTCCTTACAAAGCCACTCTTTTGTTGCCCTGGGTGTGTGTTTGGGATTATTGTCATGATGAAAGACCTAGCCACGTCTTATCTTCAATGCCCTTGCTGATGGAAGGAGATTTTCACTCAAAATCTCTCGATACATGGCCCCATTCATTCTTTCCTTTACACCAATCAGTCGTCCTGGTCCCTTTGCAGAAAAACAGCCCCAAAGCATAATGTTTCCACCCCCATGCTTCACAGTGGGTATGGTGTTCTTCGGATGCAATTCAGTATTCTTTCTCCTCCAATCACGAGAACCTGTGTTTCTACCAAAAAGTTCTATTTTGGTTTCATCTGACCATAACACATTCTCCTAATCGTCTTCTGGATCATCCAAATGCTCTCTAGCGAACTGCAGATGGGCCTGGACGTGTACTGGCTTCAGCAGGGGGACACGTCTGGCAGTGCAGGATTTGAGTCCCTGGCAGCGCATTGTGTTACTGATAGTAGCCTTTGTTACTGTGGTCCCAGCTCTCTGTAGGTCATTCACTCGGACCCCCCGCGTGGTTCTTGGATTTTTGCTCACCGTTCTTGTTATCATTTTGACGCCACGGGGTGAGATCTTGCATGGAGCCCCAGATCGAGGGAGATTATCAGTGGTCTTGTATGTCTTCCATTTTCTAATAATTGCTCCCACAGTTGATTTCTTTACACCAAGCGTTTTACCTATTGCAGATTCAGTCTTCCCAGCCTGGTGCAGGTCTACAATTTTGTCTCTGGTGTCTTTCGACAGCACTTTGGTCTTGGCCATTGTGGAGTTTGGAGTGTGACTGACTGAGATTGTGAACAGGTGTCTTTTATACTGATAATGAGTTAAAACAGGTGCCATTAATACAGGTAACGAGTGGAGCCTCGTTAGACCTCATTAGAAGAAGTTAGACCTCTTTGACAGCCAGAAATCTTGCTTGTTTGCAGGTGACTAAATACTTATTTTCCACTCTAATTTGGAAATAAATTCTCTAAAAATCAAACAATGTGATTTCCTTCTTTTTCTCCACATTCTGTGTTTCATGGTTGAGGTTTACCCATGTTGACAATTACAGGCATCTCTAATCTTTTTCAAGTTGGAGAAATTGCACAACTGGTGGTTGACAAAATACTTATTTGCCCCACTGTACATAGACACTATTTTCGTGGAAAGTTTTAGTCAAGTGGAAAATTTGGGAAGGAACTTGTTGGTTCCATTATCAAACAAGGACATATTTTTAAAACAATATATCGATTCTCTGTGGTAGCATATCCATAACGGGGATACCGATATATCACCATATCGATATATTACCCCCCCCCCTGCCCCCGCCCCCCAAATTGTTTGCACCCAAAAATTCTTTGTTAATGAAAATTTCCAGAATTACTAACATAAAAGGTGGGAACAACATTTCATAGTTTTTGGGAGTGTATTCTGTCTTGCAATTTCCCCGTTATTCCTGATGAGACAAAATCCACACTTTTGAAGAGAAAAATTGTGTTTGCCCAACTTTACTGTTGTTCAATCCACAGGTGTTTGATAGAGTTGTGGTTAAGTATAGATTTTCCACGCGTGTGCTCTGCTGGATATTCAGAAATAACTTGAGCTCTCATGCGCCACTGTCTAGCAGTTGTGTTGTGCTTTCTGTCATGGCAACCACAGCAAGATCGTGAAATGAAGCTGTAATGATGTTTTGTTTGAAGTGCATGACTCACTTTATTCTTGACTTAAATGAGAGATTGTGGTGTTTGAAACTTTTGCAAGATGGTAAATGGTGTTATACATTTATGGCGCTTTTCCACCGTTCAAGGCCCTCAAAGGGCTTTAAACTATCTCGCCATCCACCGAGTGGTGACCCAACACCAGGAGCAATTTGGGGTTCAGTATCTTGCTCAAGGATACTAAGATGAGTTCATGAGGGCAGAGAATCGAACCCACAACCTCTGGGTTGGGGGACAATTTCTCTACAATTGAACCACACCACCCCCCCAAAAGAATGTTTACTTTGATTGACTCTGACAGTCTGTGTCGGTACAATGGAGACAACATGGAGGCCAATTACACGTCAATGGTTTCGTCTCAAACTTAATAATTTTCATTATCATTTGGAGTTAGGATTCAGGAGAAGCAGTGTGGTTTTCGTCCTGGGAGTGCAACAGTGGACCAGCTCTACACCCTCGGCAGGGTCCTCAAGGGTGCAGAGTCCTGTGGGGGGTGCTCCAGGAGTATGGGGTACCGAGCCCCTTGGTAAGGGCTGTTTGGTCCCTGTACGACCGGTGCCAGAGTTTGGTTCGTATTAGGGTTGTTCCGGTCATGTTTTTTTTGCTCCCGATCCGATCCCGATCGTTTTAGTTTGAGTATCTGCCGATCCCGATATTTCCCGATCCGATTGCTTTTTTTTTTTGTGCTCCCGATTCAATTCCAATCATTCCCGATAATTTTTCCCGATCATATACATTTTGGCAAAAAAAATGAATAAAACTCGGACGAATATATACATTCAACATACAGTACATAAGTACTGTATTTGTTTATTATGACAATAAATCCTCAAGATGGCATTTACATTATTAACATTCTTTCTGTGAGAGGGATCCACGGATAGAAAGACTTGTATTTCTTAAAGGATAAATGTGACTTTGTATATTGTGACTAAATATTGCCATCTAGTGTATTTGTTGAGCTTTCAGTAAATGATACTGCAGCCATTTAACTTCTGCCCAAATGCATGATGGGAAGTGCAACCATGACTGTGCGTAGTGACACCAATTGATATATCTTCTCTGCGTTGAGAAATAACATATGGTGTTAAGAAAAAGATCAACTACTACCTTTCTTCCCCACATTGCTTCCCACGATATTTTTAATTGTTGAGAGGGGGATTTTAAGGCTTTAGCCAATTAAATAAAGGCTCCAAAAACTGCCTCACTCTACTCATTTTACACTGCCTTTTAGCTCTATATATAGGTAAAACGGCGCCTTTATAGATTGAACGCGACAATGCATGATGGGTCGTGTAGCGCATGCGTTAATTGCATTGAATATTTTAATGTTATTAATCTTTAAAAAATTAATTACCGCCGTTAAGGCGATAAATTTGACAGTCCTACTTTAAGCCAAAACTAAAGACTCTGGATGAGTGTAAGTCATTTTGTCTGTAACGTGAAATACAATTAGAAAACGATTGAATTAAATAATATATGTATATATATATATATTAAAAAAAGGCATGTCCGATATTTTTTTGCCGATTCCGATACTTTGAAAATGACGTGATCGGACCCGATCGATCGGCATCCTGATCGATCGGGTCCGGGGACATCTTTAGTTCGTATTGCCGATAGTAAGTCGAATTTGTGCTCAGTCAGGGTTGGACTCCGCCAAGGCTACCCTTTGTCACCGATTCTATTTCTAGTCGCAGCCGAAGCGTTGAGGGTGTCCGGTTTGGTGACCTCAGCATTGCATCTCTGCTTGTTGCAGATGGTGTGGTGCTGTTGGCTTCATCAAGCCGTGACCTCCAACCTTCACTGGAGCGGTTCGCAGTCGAGTGTGAAGCGGTTGGGTTGAAGATCAGCACCTCCAAATCTGAGACCATGGTCCTCAGTCGGAAAAGGGTGGAGTGCCCTCTCCAGGTCGGGGATGAGATCCTGACCCAAGTGGAGGAGTTCAAGTATCTTGGGGTCTTTTGGTCACGAGTGAGGGTAGGAGGGAGCGGGAGATCGACAGGCGGATCGGTGCAGCGGTTGCAGTAATGCGACTCTGCACCGGTTTCGTAGTGGTGAAGAAGGAGCTGAGCTGAAAGGTGAAGCTCTCGATTTACCAGTCGATCTACGTTCCTACCCTCACCTACGGTCACGAGCTGTGGGTTGAGACCGAAAGAACAAGATCCCGGATACAAGCGGCTGAAATGGGTTTTCTCTGCAGGGTGTGCGGGCTGTCCTTCAGCGATAGGGTGAGAATCTCGAATATCCGGGCTGGACTCGGTGTCAAGCCGTTACTCCTCCGCGTTGAGAGGAGCCAGCTGAGGTTGCTCGGGCATCTGGTTTGGATGCCTCCTGGACGCCTCCCTGGAGAGGTGTTCTGGGCATGTCCCACCGGCGGGAGGGCCCGTGGACGACCCAATTTGGCAGAACAATTCTTTAGCATAAAGGCACCAAAATGATTATTACTACTCCAGCCAAAAGTCCACACGCCTTGTAAGTTTCCTCACATTTGCATTTACTAGAGGTGTAAAGGCCGAGTTATACTTCTGTGTCAGACCTGCGCCGTCAAGGAAGACCCAAGTTACGACCATACGCCGTAGCCTGACGCGCGCCTCTCGAATTTTCTAACCTTCGCGTCGCGTAAACGTGTATGACGTGGCGAAAACGGACTGTGATTGGTCCGCTCAGACTGTTGTTTCCGGTTTAGCACGAAATCACCGCCATTGTAGAATGGAATCAAACATTATTTTCTACACGCAAAAATGGACCAAGCCGACGGGATTATCATCAAAGAGCAAGTCTCGTCAAGACATTATTGGGATTGCCAAATGGCAAGGTCGGTGATTGGAGAAAAAAAAAAAAAAAAATGGAAGAACCACCGAGACGTTTGTGTTCGGAATCGAGTGGCCACACGAAGCGGTGACCCAGTCGACCAAAAACTGCCAACTTTTTATCACTTTATGTCGTATTTTTGGTTGGTGCACTTCATCATTTATTGTGTACATATGTTTGCTGTGAGTCTGTGACTTATTTACGTGTCACACTTCAAGTATATGAAGAATAAAGCACAGATTTGATGTCAGAAGAGTTGTTTTGATCTTTAATTTTCAATAACAGACAGTTCACAGACGATACATCATCACTGACTGAGAGTGCCTCGGTGCTTTTTATGATAACGTTACAATCAAGGCTCCCAACGCAGTTTGGGAAGTTCCATAGATGCCAGAAATCTGCTATGGCTTCCCACTGGCTGGTTGTAGGACACGGCAAACAAATCGGGCTGGAGGGCTTTGCAGACCTTGAACGCAGTGCTCGATGCCAGTTTGAAGCTAGCCGCCACAGCTAGCTCTCTCCACCCGAGTCTAAAACTCTCTGTGTGGAATCAAAAGTCGGCTAGACCGCCTCGAAACAGTCTTCTGCGTCGCCTGCCCCTCAACATTTGTATGTTCAATATTTATTCAGTGTTGATGAGCAGAATATTTACTTTCACGAGTTCCATCTTGCATTGTTTATTTTTTCTCCGACTAGCGGAAGTCAACAAGCATGCCCCAAAACCGTACAAACATAACGCCACATCCCTCTAGTGGCTTGGCGGTGAATTACAGAGCAACGCGTTCCCTCACCGCAGAACTATCGAAGGTCGAATGACGCCGTAGTCGCTGCACCGTCACCGCAACGCGGGAGTATAACTCAGGCTTAGCGGTACACAAAAATCTCGGTTCGGTACGTACTTCGGTTTTTAGGTCAAGGTTCGGTTCATTTTCGGTACAGTAAGAAAACAAAATGCAAAATATAAATGTGCTAGTTGTTTATTACACACCTTTGTGCTTTCAACAATGGGAACATTAGCCTATACAAAGCTAGAATTCTGCTTAAAAAGTAGCGGGTATTTAAAGATAATCCAACAACAATTTGCCTTTCAGACCCCGCGTATTGGTCAGCTTTCTTTCTGAAAGAAAGAAGAAAAAAAAGTCCTGTGCTAAAGAAAAAAAAGCAATCCCAATGACAAAGATTTTAACATGTATTTTACAAATGAAATGCCTCAATGAATCTTTTTTTTTCTTATGAAAGATTTTCCAAAGCTTTATTGCTGTATTTTCTCCAAGTTAAAGCGCCACACTGAAATTATTAAATTTAATTGTGTAAGCAGGATCTGTATTATTCTTATTATTTAACTACAGGCGTTTTAGCTCATTTCAATTTATTTTGTTTAAATGGGCTATTATTTATTTTATTATGTGTTTATATTTTACAATTGTGATGAGGTATTCATTTCTATTGTATATTTTATCTTGTATAACTTTAGTTCCTATGTGAATATTAGTTCCTACTTGTTTTGTTGTGCTAGGAGGGTTTTGTATTGAACACGGGGCCGTGTTGGTTATTAATATAGCAGAGAAGACAGCAGTAAATCAACAAAGACAAGTCAACTGTGCCCCCATCTACCACTCAAGAGATCTGATGGACTCAAAAAGTAGGTGACGATTAAAGATACACGATAATATCGGTCACCGATAATTATCGGCCGATAATGGCAATTATGACGTCACACAGATAATCCAGATAATTAAAAAATTCAACCGATAATGCAATCCGATAATTATATACTTGATTTAGCCTCCAAATGTGCGCAACCGAAGAATTCAGCACGCCGCCTCCCCCTCCCCTCTCTGAAGCCCCTGAGGGAGGAGGGGTTGAGGAGGCGGAGTTACACGACAAGAAGTAGTTGAATATTATGGCGGCAGTTACTAAAAAAAAAACGACGCTCTCGCCATCTGCGAAACATGTACCGTAGACGTTCCACGAGGCAGAAGGAAAGCGTCCTCATTCAAAACCACTAACCCAGCAGACATTTAAAACTGCCTCACAAAGATTTTTGGAACGAATACGAGGCTGCTGCTAGCGGGAATGCTAAAGCTATTGTAAACACTAAGTTAAACTACAGGGCTTGTGACGATACAGAGTCGGGCTGTTTGGGAATGTAGCCCAAGGCGGGTGGTAAATTCGCATGTAAGGCTAAACACCGGCACGACTGGAGACCGATAGTCGGCAAGTAGTCGTCTTCCGACGGAGCCCGCCGCTCTGGCTGGTCCGGCAGGCCGCCGCCGCCTCGCGACCTCCGGTGAACACCCCGGTTTCTCGAGCGTTCCCCCACGGCGTGCAAGCAGAGCCAGGACCCGAATATGCCGCGGCGAACCGGCCGGTGTTGTGCCGAAAAATAGCCGCCCCGCGTGAAATGTCCCACCTGACGGGAACGCTCATTTATAACGCTTTATTGAGGTGAAAACATCAAATGTTTTCATGGACGCATTACAGCAATGGATTTAGGACTGTAAAATCAGTTTTAAATAAATAAATTAGACAAAATACTAGTACCTTATTTTGGTAACATATCGTGGACTGAGCCACATAACCCATCCTTGAACAGAAATGTATTAGTCTACAGGTTTTCACGACCATATCTGAATGACAATCACACAGGTATGACATTTATTAGTTCAAGCAGGGTAAAATAATACATATATTCACGGAACAAGAAAGTCGTTTCCAAGTCCATCGATTGGTAAGAAAAAGCTGTACGAGTGACGTGTCAATAATAAAATAAATAAACAAATAAATCAAATAAACGCTCAATGAAGCGTTATAAATAAGCGTTCCCGTCAGAAGGGACATTTCACGCGGGGGGCGGCTATTTTTCGGCACAACACCCGGGGCGGGCGGATTATCCGGTACGAACGTAGCTGCTGCCGAGACGAGACACTTTTTTTTTTTTTTTTACCTAAATGACCCGAGAACCAAAGCCCTGGATAAAAAAAAATAATGCAGTTTATACGACCACCATTCTTCATGAAAAAGTGATGTCCAGTAAGCAAGCTTATCATGACGGCACAGTGGTTAGATGATAATTTAAACATGGCTGACTAAGTCAGCCAGTCAATAATGCATTCAGTATGTAAAATGACGAGCGGTCAGATGACTTTGTAACGCTGCCTTTATTTTCGGCTTAACAAAACTGAGGCACAAAACAACACGCACGCGGATGCGCGTCTAAATAGTACTGCCGTGTAGCAGTTTAGCTGCTGTAAAGCAAATGTCGTAAAAGCCGCAAATGTAAACAAAGCGCTGCAGAATGGGTACATGACATCTCGCTCTTTTGAGTTAATCATTTTCACAGTGTGCAACAAAGCATATAACATTAGCAATCACTTTTCAAATTTTTTAACATATTTCTCTGCTCAATTACAATCACAGTAGATAATCAAATTCTTCAATATCAATATTCTGTAGCCACAAATATTATTCAAAATCTTTCCTTCTTCCAAGTTTTTTTTTTTTTTTTTTTTAGGATTAAGTATAATAATGTTTTGCCTAAAACAAGGCTGTTAAGATTATTTTCAGCTAGCTATTTTTATTCCAAGAAATCTGAGAGAAATACACTTGAAGCGATGGCAGATAATTTCACTTATTGCCAATAGATTTACACTTAAAACTGACTAGTTTTAAGGAGGTTTGTTTTGCAGTGTATTAATGTTATATATGTTAGGAATGGCTTACTTTTAAAGGCATTTTTGTGCAACTTAGGTATTTACTCTGTAAGTAATTGTTGCCAAAGGTTTACCATTACACAATGTCAGACAATCTGTCATTATTTAGATGTTTGAATTGACGACTTGTTCATATTTTATGTTGAAAAAAAGAGCAATAAATTATATTTTTGCACAGTAATATTTTCTTTTGTGTATACTTTAAAATTTTACATAAATCTTTTAATAGAATTATCGGCTTGACATTATCGGTTATCGGTTGGAATGAGGAGGAAATTATCGGTTATCGGTATCGGTTGAAAAATGTATTATCGTGCATCACTAGTTACGATTGCATATTAGTTTGAAAATCGACCGGATCCACCGTATTTTTACATGAGTGACTTCCGGTCTCCCCGATCCTAGCTACCGGTAGTAGTATTGACGCAGGAGGGTCGCGTCTCAGGTCAAATAATAAACTCTGCTGTTCTTTTCGCGTGCGTCGTGTTGAGCCGCTTCTGGGACGCGTCTAACACGCGGCCGCACTGCGACTGGTGTGCATTGGCTGATTGACTTTAACGCCCGCGTTTCACTGCGTTCTCGCGGCGGCCACGTTGTCGCGCCGTTGACGTTTCTGGGTTATACTGTTCTACCGTGTTGGTCCTCATAGTAGAGAAGACGGAGTAAATATAATCTACACAAACAAACTGTAACCCGATCGACTCACAGCCTCGAAAAGTAAGGGTTACGTTACGTCAGAAATTCGTTCGGTACGCCTCCGTTCCGAACCGAGCACCACGTACCGTAACGGTTCAATACAAATACATGTACCGTTACACCCTTAGTATTTACACATCAGAATCCTTCAAGGTTCAAAAAACAAAGTAACCAAGGTGACCAAAAAAGGTTAGTATAGAACTTTTTTGTTGCTAGCCAGTCAGTATAGCAAGGCAATGAGGCGAGGTGAAGTGCGACAGAAGTGCTGGACCTTGAAATAAAGCAATGAAATCAATGGAGCTTGACTTGTCAATGTGGATGCACACAGCTCAGGCTTTCCACACACATGCAAGCCTAAAATGTCATCTTTTCACCTTGAGGATGTTATCACATTAATTACATTAAGATGGGTGTCAGATAAGGTTAGTGGTATTGACAAGGATTTAACCATTCAATGTACATCTAATTATATTTGATTTTGAGTCTGAGTCCACTCAGGTCAATTTTTGTCCAGTCGGCCATGTTTTTTTTTTTTTTTTTTAAGATGAGAAATATCTCTCAACATATTTTTTAAATATATTTTTTTATATATAACTTTCAGTTACAAGCACGAGATGGATTGTATAAGCAGAGTCCACAACAAGCTGCAATTTGGTGGGACAAATCATTTAAAAGATGCGCATTGTATAATCATATAAATATGCCGATATTTCGAATGCTTAATGCTAATGCATAATGTTAATTTTCCATCGAAGGACTATTGAAACCATCATTGACACCTAAAATAGACAAATAAAACTAAAAATAGATGATTGACAATATAATAACACTAACTTGCATATATTCTTTATCCTCTGCAAAAATTGACTGACACCAAGTTTTGTACAGTCGGCCACTGTTTTTTTTTTTTTTTTTTTTTTTTTTTTTTTAAGATAAGTATCTCTCACCTTTTTCTAAAAATATATTTTTTTTATACATATAACTTTCATTTACAAGCACGAGATGGATTGTATAAGCAATTAAAACGTATTTATATGTATTATTATTATTTATATTTATTTATTATATATTATTATTTTCATTGCAATTAAAAAATAATTTAAAATAGATGATTGACAATATAATAACACTAACTTGCATATATTCTTTATCCTCAGCAAAAAATGACTTACACTAAGTTGCAACTATTTGTACTGCTTATCCTTACTTGGTTTGCATGGTACTTTACATCTTTACGTTTTATTTAAGTTATTACTGTATTGATTTGAAATAAACTACAAGATTCAAATGCGCTACTTTCCTCAGTAACACGTTAATTAACCCGTTACTCCCTGAATTTACAGACAATGAACATAAAAACATTGGAGGAATACATATGTACATGAAGCTAGTATTACAGTGATCCCTCATTTTTCGCGGTTAATGGGGACCAGAACCCAGCGTAAAAACGTGAAGTAGAACCCCCCCCCAAAATGTTTTGTGTGTTCAATGTATTAATTCAGATTTGAGATATGACATGTTTTTTCATTTTTTTCCCCCAAAGTATAATTAAAAAAACAAAACTTTTATGGACAGATATGTATTAATAAATGGTTTGTAAGCACTTCAAATCTAATAATTATGAGCAATAATTAACAAATATTTTTAAACATGTTACTGTCCCACCGTGTTATTTTTAGACAAGAAAAATATAGAAAAACTCTTGGTTTTTTTAAATGCTTCATTGAGTGAGTCCCCTCAAATCCACTCAAGCTGCTCACCAGTGTTGTTTTTGTCAGCCATTTTAATTTTATTCTTAGTCTTTTGGACAAAAATACTTAGTAGTCTTAGTCATATTTTAGTCATTTTAAAATGTGTTAGTTTTAGTCTAGTTTTAGTCGACGAATATTCAAACAAGTTTTAGTATAGTTTTAGTCTAGTTTTAGTTGACTGAAACTCAAAAAACTTTAGACTAGTGTTGGTTGATGGATACACAAATTTTTTTAGTAAAAAAATAATAATAATAAAGGATTCCAACAATTTACAATATACATTGACAGTCAAGTAAGCACTTATTTTCCACTACAACACTAGCTTTATTTTGGTGAGATTTACACAATTAATGCAGTAAAATAATGTTCCTGTTGTGCAGGGAGGTACAAGTCATATGTAGCTTACAATTTATAAGGAACTTAAGGAAACATACATAACATGTTTGCTAATTAAAATAGGCCAAGCCCTGAAAACAGTAAAACAACAAAAAACTAATAATTAACTCCTGGCCCACTCAGAACAAGTCCTAATTGAAGTGCACTGTGTAACCCCCGTGTGAAAAAAAAAAAAAGGCCTGCACGAAACGTGCAGGTTCGTTACTCAAAGTGCAAAACAATACACTGACTACGAATGGGCTACCTGAAAAAAAAAAAATGAATATACAGTGGGGCAAATAAGTATTTAGTCAACCACCAACTGTGCAAGTTCTCCGACTTGAAAAGATTAGAGAGGCTTGTAATTGTCAACATGGTTAAACCTCAACCATGAGAGATAGAATGTGAAAAAAAAAAACAGGAAATCACATTGTTTGATTTTTAAGAATTTATTTCCAAATTAGAGTGGAAAATAAGTATTTGGTCACCTACAAATAAGCAAGATTTCTGGCTGTCAAAGAGGTCTAACTTCTAACGAGGTCTAACGAGGCTCCACTCGTTACCTGTATTAATGGCACCTGTTTCAACTCATTATCAGTATAAAAGACACCTGTCCACAACCTCAGTCAGTCACACACCAAACTCCACTTGGCCAAGACCAAAGAGCTGTCGAAGGACACCAGAGCTGGGTTGACTGAATCGGCACTTTTGACACTTTTTTTGACACTTTTTGGCCCCCCTTAAAATCTACTTATGGCTGTGAGGACTGGCGAACGTTCATGTTTCAGTGCCATTGATGGCGCTAGACGTCCAATCTGTTTTAACTGGCAGTCAAAATGGATTGGACGGCTGTCCAGTCCAATCCGATGGATTGGATTGCATTGGCAGTCAAAACGGATTGGACGTCTTTTTGATTCAGCCCAGCCCAAAAGAATCGCTGTACGAAGGGAAACACAGACCCTCTAGGGGGGTCCGCTAGGGGGGTCCGGGGGCATGCCCCCCGGGAGAATTTTTTTTTTTATGTTTCATTGTGAAATGCATCAATTTCGTGCACTTTGAGAGAAAAATGAAGAAAATGTGTCTAGACTGTGGCTGTCTGACTTTGGGTGCTCAAAGTACTGCAAGGCTGAACTGGAGTTGGATTCATCTTCTGCCCTAGCTCTATGATCAACCTGAATAAACAAATGAAAGAATTTATTTTTTAAAGCAAGTTTTATATATCCAATTGAGTATAATAACACCTATCCTGTGTCTATAAAATGACTTCATTGTTTGTGCCATAATTAATCTTGCCACACAAATAATACATTTCAATGAAAATACAATAAAAAATTCAAGACAAATCCTGTATACATAACCTTCATTGGAAAGTATTAACCAGAAAATAAAACGTTATATAAATGATTAAAAATATATATCGTATCAATTTAACTACCTAAACTCTAAAGTAAAACCATTCATTTTATTAATATTTTGTTATATTTCTTCTGAATTAATATTGCTGCTGCGTGTGCATACGTTGTTTTACAGCTAAAATACCAGCCCTTTAGTTGCCATTTATTTCATTTAAATTGTAGCTACCTGGTGGATAACAATTGCCAATATCCCTAACAAGTCACCCTCTTCATTCCATCTCAGCCCGGTGGCAACTAGAAAGTCCGCCAAAGCTCTTATCGCTCTATCCTGCCCCTTCGTGGCCCACAGCAAGTCTTTCAGAGTCACAGCACCTTGCGATAATGGCCCACTTCTTCGTTCTCCTCCTATCAGATTGGCGGGTAACAGCCAGGCGCATTGCTGCCACCTGTCGGATTAGGTGCGAAGTGTAGATAATCATAGAGGATAAGGGGATAAAACAGTGACGTGTGTATGGCGGCCGCCGGCCGTCCAGAGCACCGGCCGTTCTGTGATCCTCCAGAAGCTACAGATTACCAGTCCGCCCCTGCTGACAGCCAATAAATTAAAATGAAAAATTAAAGATTTTTTTTTAACATTCTAAAATGAAAAAGAGGAATTCGTTGATAAATTTTTCCTTTTATGTACCATAATTTAATTTTATGAATACATTCAATTTGTAATCATTAATTTGCCATATATTTTTTAGAAATGTTATTATTTAATTTTTGTATTAGCTTGTTAGTATTGCATTAGACCATTGTTAATTTAGAATTTTCCAATATTTTTGTTGTATTTTTCAATTTATGCTATTGTTATTACTGCTATTTTTATGTACTTAGTATCCCCCAATGCTTTTTGATGTGAAATGTGTATTCAGGCACCAAAGGGGTTATAAAATTTTACATTTGTATTGTGTTTTAATGTTGTTTTTTGTGTTTTAACTCGGAAAGGATTCATAGCTTTTACAATGATCTATGAGTGTTTTGAACTATGAGCAAAGTTGCAGAATACATCAAACTCACAAGTCAAAACTCCAACATAGATATTCACCCATCTGTCTCCGGTGTTTAATGATCCTTGGGACTGAATTTCTTTTTGTGGAGAAACTCCCTCCTACTCGAAATGTCATTACCCGATGACACTCTTGACAGGATTTCAACGCCACTCAACTAAATTCGAGGAAAAAAACCGCACATCTACATTCATGCTATTTGTCACACAGTTCACGTTTTTGGCACATGACTTCAACATTCAACCACTCACTTAGGTAGACACGTCTCACAGTTTATATAATGGAAGGGGAGTTGAGTTCGAAAGTAGTTAAGTGGATGCGGTGAAATGTGCATTTACAAAAGGTGCAAAAAAAAAAAAAAAAAAAAAAAAAGGACTATTCTTAAAGACAGACTTTAAACCTAACCTTAACCCATTTTTTACGGCTGCGACCACAAAGCAGAATGCAGGAAAAAGTCAATTTTTATATACCATTTCATGCACGATTTTTTTCCCCTTAAAGGGCCTATGACAGGATAAAAAAAGTGTTAAACAGCATTTTTATGTGAATTAGAATCATATTTTGAGAAGATTTGACTACCGTAATTTTCGGACAATAAGCCGCTACTTTTTTTCTTCATTTTGAATCCTGCGGCTGATACTCCAGTGCGGCTTATTTGTTGATTTATTTGGGTTTATGGGCAACCCAACTCTCTTGGTATGCATTACAGCGCTACAGATGTAAACAACAATCAAAATTCATGTTCTGTGCTAATTAATTATTCAGTTACTGTTCCAGTTGCTTCATTAATTGCTTGTTATGGTAGTTGGTAACACTTTATTTGACAGTGGCGTCATAAGACGGTCATATTTATAACATGACGGTCATATTTATAACATGATACTATAATGGGCATTACTAAATGCTTATGACATGTCATTAAGTGTCATCCGGAAAATTATGATACTAACTCCATTTATGTCCAGTTTAGATCTTTTAAATCCACTCAAAAGTGAGATAATTTTACAGATAAGACTAAATGACATTTGTTACAAGCAGGGGTGAAAGTGGGCGGGAACGGTCAGGAACGTAGTTCCGCTATAAGACTCAAGGCTGGAACGCAGTTCCGGTATAAGATTCAGGGCCGGAACGTTGTTCCAGTATACAGTGCTTTGATTCCGAAAATATGACGGCAATTGTCAAAACGCTATGTAAAAAAAAAATAATAATAAAATAAATACAAACCTGCAACACATGCATTTCATCTCCAAGAAGAAAACAATCTACAGCAATCAAATTTACATACACAAGTGTTAACAACAAGCATAATAAAGTGCTTGTGTAGCGTAATCCGTCTCCACCGATATTTATTATTTATTTTATTCCACGGACGGCATGGAGGTCTCCCCAGCTGCTGCAGTTATGAGTTTGACGATGACGAGTCACGTTAATGTGCGAATGCACGCAGCAAAGCAAAACGCCTGCACTCATTTATCCGTTCAATTGGCTGACATACTGACATGTGATCAGCAGAGATAGTTAGCTCTGATTGGTTCAAATGTGCATGTTTTCTGAAACAGCAAAAAACAAAAAAAAAAGGCAATGCAACAGAAAATGCATCAAATCTTTAAGAGCAAGGAAAGAGTTAAGGTGGCTTATTTATCATATTTAGTTTTATTTGCTCTGATGCCGAGGTTCAGAACATCTTAGCTGTCAATGTGCACTTTGGACTAATATTTGTTCATTTATGTTAGGCTACTTATCCATTTCTTTTTGATTTAATGAAGTCCATTTTTGTGCGATCTTCAAAATATATTCCATTTCACTCTGCATAATACAAGTCATTTGTACTTATTTTTCTGAGTGTATGTTACTTATATCTTTATTAGTAAAGATTACAACAAAAAGTAAACGTTTACATTATCTTCAATTTTAGTATATATCCTATGTTCTTAAGTAGTTAAAATTGAGATTTGGCATTTAGTATGTGAGGAAATGAGGGAAAATAAAAATTAGGAGATGGGGGCTGGGGTTATAGCTGTTTTTGTTAACTTTTATTTTGCAAATCATTGAAAAAATGCAATTTTGACTGAAAATCAGTTTAGTATGTGTTATAGAAATAACTGACCAAAAAGAGTTTTCTTTGCATTTCAGTAGTTTTACCCCAAAATAAAAAAAAATAAAAAAAATAAATAAACAAATACAATTTCTGGCTTCGTGGCAACCTTCACGTCGGGGAGTTCCGGCAAGAAATTCTAACCACTTTCACCCCTGATTATAAGCATTCATTAATGCTCATGACAGTGTCAAATCATAGTTATGATTGTTTAATAACAGTCTTATGGCGCCACTGTCAAATTAAGTGTTATCAAATACCATAATTAGCAATTAATGAAACAACTGGAAGAATAACTGACGAAATAATTAGCACAGAACATGAAGTTTGATATTTACCTCTGTAGCGCTGCAATGCATGTTAGGAGGCATGTTGGACAAACAAAAGTGTAGACAGCAGGTGGCACCAGAGGTTGACTGTCTCCTTCAAGGGAGCAAAAATGGCCAAATGAAGCTTCTTGAAGCAATAAAGCTTTGCAGCTAAGTGGTTCAAATCTTCATGGCTGTTCATTTGGTCTTAGACAGTCGTATGATGCCGCTGTCAAATAAATCGTAAATGGTGTTATACTTGTATAAACGTTACCGATTATTATCCTTTGGTGTAAATATCCCATAATACAGTGAGGACAGCTGCGGCTTGCAGTCCACTGTGGCTTATCTATAAACAAATGTCGTTTTTGTGTCAAATTTGGTGGGTGGCGGCTTATAGTCAGGTGCGCCTTGTAGTGCGAAAATTGCGGTATATACAACAATTTGGCACGGCGCAGATGGAGAGAAATTAGTCTTTTAATCTGCCGTTTAGCCCCTACCTGTCATTATAGGGCTCTAGCGTCCCCAACAGGAGGATGACGTCGGCAGGGTCGTGGTATCATCTGATTTAGAATTCAGCCCATTGAGGGGGAATTATTCAGAACGACGAAAATGTGATGAAGAGAGCCGCAAAATGTTATTGTTTCAATCTTTCTACTCCAATATTTTTACAGGATATTTTTTATCAAAGTATTTTTCCCCAATTGCTAAATAAATGGTATCGTCATGACAAACGTTTTGTGCTAAATGGAATATGAAATATTAAAAATGCATTTATTCAGTACGACATGGCAAAATTACTCCAGAATGGTCAAAACTGTCGACTTCTTGCTCATTTTATGCCACCGGAGTTAGTCTGGCTTTTGTCATTTCCCTGCCCCGGCTTCGGAGAGCGTGAGCAAACCAGGAGGCGTGACAGCTAGCCGACATGCTAACCTAAACCGAGTGATGTTTCAAAGTCTTATTCTCGCCTTTCGAAGTGAAAAATCACACAAAACTTCCAGGGATCATGTCACACGGTGGCGGGGTTGTTGATTGTCTTTGCCGATTGGCAACCCGCCCTGTGGCGTGCAAGTTACAGAGAGCTTGTTTGCCGGGGAAGCAGCTGGAGAATGACCACCAGACAAACCGGCTGACTTCGGAGGAGTAAAAATAACATAAAAAACAAGACACATAGAGCTTTTGATAACAAAGTAACAATTTATTTACACATAACTAAACTATTGAACTGTAAGATGGCGCCGTTGTGGGCGCGGCTGTCTCGTAGACGGGGTAATCTTTTCCCTCATCACCGCCTGTCTCATCAAGATAGATTTTTTTCAGTCTTTCTTTTGTAGTGAGAACTACCTCATAACATAATTCACCTAGGAAACTTGTGTGGGGCATATTGTGTTCCTGGGGGGGAACTAATTTAGCCGTGCGCGTTTCCGGCTGAGTCATGAGACACTAGAGCGGCCGAACAGGGCAACGCGAACTCTACTCAACGGGCAACACAGACTCAACAACATCATCCGCTATACTTTGACGATTGTGTCGTTTTCTTTCCAAAACACTCCTCCAGTGTCGTTTGCCTTGTGTTTTACATCGTTCTCCACATTTTTCGCACACTCCTTACTTCTTCCAACTTTTGTTTCCTGACTATTTTTCTCTTCACTTCCTTTCATGGTCCAATATGAGTTCTTACCAAATGCGCTACTGCCCTCCAGTGGCCAGTTTTAAAATGGTTTTTGAGCATTGTGCTTTGGAGCGAAGTTGCATCAGAACCTAGAGATGTCTCTCGTGAAAAAAAAAACGCAAAAGAAGTATAAATACGTTTTTGGGACACTGAAACAATTAAAAATAGAACATATTTATACGTTTTTTGGAGCAAATGAGTTAATGCTTAACTGCACGGTGAAGACTTAAACAGTGAGAGAGCAGCGTGCAGTTGTTGTGCAGCTAACATGGCAGGATGTGTCTGAGAAGAAGTTTTCTACATGTCCGTCCATGATCAAACGTAAGTAAATACTCATTTATTTAGAGAAAGTTTGTAGTTTTTACTTTGTAATCGCGGCCATTTTTAACAAAAAGTGGGTGGAAAATTTGACAGAACATCGGGCATACGAAGAGGGCAATAAGCATTTTTGAAACCCAAAAAGGCTCACACGCCTCTCCCTGGTGCAGCAACAAACCCCTGCAGCACATTTGGCTGGAGAGATGCGAAAAATAAACAAATTAATCCGCAAAATCAGCTTAATCCGCAGTCCTGTTGCATGCTATAAACCAATGCTAGATTGTGAGATGCTGACCCGGGTGACGTCACATTCGCATTCGTCCCCAACCCGAGACTGGAGCCAGAAGTCACTCATTTTCATGGCGCGGGATTCAAAAATTGAATAAATAAAACGATCGCTTCCACACACATCCAAGCGGTCCATTTTATTCACTTTAATTTAAATGGGAATTAAATAAATATACAGTAAGTGTCTTTGAGTGTCTCATTAATTCATTATAGCCAGAGAGAAGAGTAGGAGGAGGAGGAGTGAGGGTATGTAGCGGAGGAGAGTTGGGAGGCGAGGCTGAACAGAAAGAGGACATGTGCTTTCCTGATGAGATAAGAGCAACACTTGCACACCATGTTCTCAATCATGGCCTTACAATGGCTGAGGCTGGTAGAAGGGTGCAGTCAAATGTCAATCACATTTCTACTATTTTATTTATTTTTTTCCTTTGGGTTGTCTTTTTCATTTCTGTATCGCAATGACATGTTCAGTCAACAAATACTATAAACAGTAAAGATGTTTATCTTGCAATCAATCTACACCCTCACACTAAGGTCAGTAATGTGTAATTTATGATTTACAATACCGTATTTGCCCAAATATAAGAGGCCCCTGATTATAAGACGGCCCCCTCTTTTTCAAGACTCAAGTTTGAAAAAAGACATTTTGAACACCAAAGTAATCTTTATACAGAAAATAATTACAGTACATCCAGGGCAAAAAAAATGATAATAACAATATATTAGAGAGAAAAAGAATGTTATTTTGCCTCATTCAAATCTTAATATCCGAACGTTTAAATATGTAAACTAAAGTGCAATTACATTCGTAAATGAATGGCTTCTGGTTTTTGAAATGTAAATACACCAATCTATTGTGATAAAACAACAAAATTGCAATAACTGCATTAACCATCAAAGTGTAGTCTAACCGTAACTGTAGTCTTGAAACAAATCTGAATAAGTAAAAACACTGCAATAAAATAATGCAAACTGGTTAAACGAGAGTCGCTGAGACCTGTCATGACAAAACATCGCTTCAATGATATCTGGCGCCATCTAGCATCGTGAATGGGGAGAGTAGCTGAGATCCGTCATGACAGAACATTGCTTCAATGATATCTGGCGCCATCTAGCGTCGTGGATGGGTATAATGTCTAGACCGCGAATATAAGACGACCCCCTCTTTTTCAGACTTATTTCAATGCAAAAAACACTGTCCTATATTCCGGCCAATACGGTAATTGTCATCAAAACATTAGCCATCTTTGCATCAGAGCATCTCTCCAGAGTACGGTTACAGTGGGACAAATAAGTATTTAGTCAACCACTAATTGTGCAAGTTCTCCCACTTGAAAATATTAGAGAGGCATGTAATTGTCAACATGGGTAAAACTCAACCATGAGAGACAATGTGGTAAAAAAAAACAGAAAAATCGCATTGTTTGATTTTTAAATAATTTATTTGCAAATCATGGTGGAAAATAAGTATTTGGTCAACACCAAAAGGTCATCTCAATACTTTGTTATGTACCCTTTGTTGGCAATAACGGAGAACAAACGTTTTCTGTAACTCTTCACAAGCTTTTCACACACTGTTGCTGGTATTTATGGCCCATTCCTCCATGCAGATCTCCTCTAGAGCAGTGATGTTTTGGGGCTGTCGTTAGGCAACACAGACTTTCAACTCCCTCCACAGATTTTCTATGGGGTTGAGATCTGGAAACTGGCTAGTCCACTCCAGAACCTTGAAATGCTTCTTACGAAGCCACTCCTTTGTTGCCCTTGCTGTGTGCTTGGGATCATTGTCATGCTGAAAGACCCACATCTCGTCTTCAATGCCCTTGCTGATGGAAGGAGATTTTTACTCAAAATCTCTCGATAAATGGCCCATTCATTCTTTCCTTTACACAGATCAGTCGTCCTGGTCCCTTTGCAGAAAAACAGCCCCAAAGCATGATGTTTCCACCCCCATGCTTCCCAGTGGGTATGGTGTTCTTCGGATGCAATTCAGAATTCTTTCTCCACACACGAGAAGCTGTGTTTCTACCAAAAAGTTCTATTTTGGTTTCATCTGACTATAACACATTCTCCCAGTCATCTTCTGGATCATCCAAATGCTCTCTAGCGAACCGCAGACGGGCCTGGACGTGTACTTTCTTCAGCAGAGGGACACGTCTGGTAGTGCAGGATTTGAGTCCCTAGCGGCGCATTGTGTTACTGATAGTAGCCTTTGTTACTGTGTTCCCAGCTCTCTGTAGGTCATTCACTAGGTCCCCCCGTGTGGTTCTGGGATTTTTGCCAACTATTCTTGTTATCATTTTGACGCCACGAGGTGAGACCTTGCATGAAGCCCCAGATCGAGGGAGATATCAGTGGTCTTGTATGTTTTCCATTTTCCAATAATTGCTCCCACAGTTGATTTCTGTACACCAAGCGTTTTACCTATTGCAGATTCAGTCTTCCCAGCCTGGTGCAGGTCTACAATTTTGTCTCTGGTGTCTTTCGACAGCTCTTTGGTCTTGGCCATAGTGGAGGTTGGAGTGTGACTGACTGAGTTTGTGGACAGGTGTCTTTTATACCGATAATGAGTTAAAACAGGTGCTATTAATACAGGTAATGAGTGGAGCCTCGTTAGACCTTGTTAGAAGAAGTTAGCCCTCTTTGACAGCCAGAAATGTTGCTTGTTTGTAGGTGACCAAATACTTATTTTCCACTCTAATTTGGAAATAAATTCTTTAAAATTCAAACAATGTGATTTTCTGTTTTTTTCCCCACATTTTGTCTCTCGTGGTGGAAGTTTACCCCTGTTGACAATTACAGGCCTCTTTAATCTTTTCAAGTACGAGAACTTGCACAATTGGTGACTAAAATACTTATTTGCCAACTGTATATTGACAGCAAGACTAAGAAATTTGGCTGTCTTGTTCGAAAACAATGACACATGGACCGTCATTCTGATAGCCCAGACATGTTCATTGACACAGGAATTTCATTCTGAGGGATGGAATAAGGATTTTGGACAGGAACTTGCTTTTGCAGGTAATCCATCGCAATACAAGTCTAACTTCATTTACCATTACCATTAAACCAATTAGAGGATGGGCTACTAGAGACAACAGGCAGGAGCGAGATTGCCTTTTTCATATCGAACGGTCAGATTTAAAAAAAAAAAAAAAAAAGCGATATAGTTCCTGCACTGGTGATGTAACCCTGATTTCCACATTAGACGGAATTAACCCTTCAAATACCTCAAAACACCCTCTAAATTAAAAACCAAAAAACAATCCAAAATTTTACATTTATTATACATCATTGTACTGTCCTCGCCAAGACGTTGGAGCTAAGTCCAAGCTAAACAGTGAGCTAAGCTATGAAATGACAATGTCAGACGTCCATGTGGTTTCTGACTTTATTCAGCTGCTCATGACATCAACATTTGCAGAATGAAACTAAAATAAAATTAAATTAAATCAGTCTCATCTTCAATAAAAGCAATTTAAATTTGCGTTTACAAGTAGCTGCGGATACAACAATAGCAAACCATTAGCATGTATCAGTTAGCATCCGAACATTATCAAAAACAATCAAATAAACTCGCCCCAAAGGTTCGACCACAATTAAGAATGCACAATAAACAGTACCAAAGGGGTAATATATAGAGCCGTCGCTTCTATGCCATACAAGCAACAAATGTGCGCGCAGGCTGTCTCCTCGGTCAACCGGCTGCTCTGTGTGTGCATGCCGTGTGTGGGGTGGGCAGGCGCGTTTCTGCTCTGTACATGCACTCGCTTCCTAACCCCAAAATAAAAGCATGCATCCATCACAAAACAAAGGTCAACATTAAAAAAAAATAATAAACGACGAGCGTAGGCATCGTAAAAGCGAAATTGTGTTAAGTCGGGTCTGTCGTAACCCGAGGACTACCTGTACTAATAAAAAAAGGAACATAAATATCCATCCATCATTTACAGCTTAATCCGGTGTTCTGCCAAAATATGCTACATCGGCGAAACGTCCTACATTAGTTGATTTTGACACTTAAAGTACTACCGTGCGCTCTAAACTTGTTTTGTTTAGATGCATACAGGAATAAGGTACTAAAAAAATGCCTGCAGAAAATACTTAAATGTAGTTATATCAAATAAGGACGGTTTAAACACGCTACATGACTAATGTGGTCAACTGCTTCAAAGCTAACACAAAAAAACACAATGGTTAAAAGTATGAGAGGGTAATACATGCAAAAAGTATCTTTGTGGCTGTGAAAAGGTTCTAAATAACTAAATAAAAACAAAAATAGTGAGTAATCGCCGCCTCTAACCGATGTGCGCATGCGTGTGAATGCATGCGCAAGCGCCTTGAGCATTGTGTAGGACGTTTCGCCGCGTAGTAAGGAATGGCCGAACACCGGTTTAATAACTATCTAATAATGAATTAAGTGAAATAAAGTCACTTTTAATTCGTGATATTACCAACAAGTCTTACAAGGGATTGAAATAAAAAAAAAAAAAAAAAATAGAATCTTATAGGACAAGTTCCACATATCCAACTCTCGGGAGCCCGGCACTGAACTAGTGAACTTTTCGATAGGACTTAAATTGATGGATCTGCACAGTCAGAAAATCGCACACCGTTGCGTAATTAAAGTAAGCACACAGGAGACTACACTATCCTTTAAATAACACTGCACACCGAGGGTTTTGTATGGAGAAAAGAGGCTTGATGCACCAGAGGTTTCCGCGTGTGTTCCTGCATGACAGTTTAAATGTTCAAATGTGCCTTTCATCATTTCCCCTGTCTGCTTTCTGTTGAGCTGCTGTTCACTCTCCCAATGGCTCAAACCAGCTTTGTTGTCTCCCAAGAAAAATATTCCGGTCATATTATATACAATACTGTAAGAGTTGCCAGATTGCTGGATGTTTATGATTATGACATCACATGCATGTTCAGGGGTTAAAATTGCCGTAAATGTCTTATTCTTGCTCATTGGCTGCCATTGACGGTGATGGATGTCCAACCCATTTATACAGATACTGTTCGCCATAGCCGACGCCAAAAACACCAGGACATGGTTAGAGCACAGACTTCACTATCAGTTGACGAGACAGCTCCTACAGACATTGCGCTACGCCTTCCTGTAGGGGGCCTGCCCTGGCAGAGCGTTGTGGTGGCTTTCACTGCAAGAAACTCAAACACGTTGTGTTCTAACGCCGGTTTTAGGTGGAAACAGGACGAAGGTTTTACTGCATACAAGCAGGCAGGAGTGTCTCAAGAGTAATCTTTTTCAAGGATTCAAGGTAATTATTATATAAAATAGCACAATGCATGCACTTTGAAACTGAAAAAACAGAAATGGCTTGGAAAAAATTATTTTAATTTGAATGATAACTGCCCTTTTTTTTTTTTGCTTTAAAACAAGAATCTAGACTGTTTTACGTTCATATTGAAGGAATCTGACCCTCTTAGCCAGACTGCCGGAATCACGCCAACTGAACCGCCAGACCCACGCTGGCGTGGGTCCAACGACCCGGGCCGGCGAAAATCCGACAACCCGGCCAAAAGGCCAAACTCCGCGGGTTCACCTTAGTCTTAACCCCTTGTACTGATTCCATTTTGAAAGCTGGAAAAAGGCTTTGAAGCACAAGTTAACAATTTATTCTGAGTCGACAGCAATCATACAGCACAGAGAGACCCAGGCGGGGATCCAAGGTCACCATATCACAAATCAACAAAAGGTTCCCGAGAAAAAATGACTTTGCTTAGTTAACCCTTGAGAGTCGAAGGACGCGCCGGCGCGTCCTCAGCGCACGTCGTCTTTGAAGCGCCCTCAAGTTTTAATTACATCACCCACATGCCGTTGGTTGGTCTCGTTTTAAAGTGCGGAAGTTGCAGTTTACTCTCGTTATTATTTGAAGTCAATCGACCAACTAGAACGTGAGATATTGTCATTTAAGTTTTATAGTTTTATTGTCCTCTCAAAAAAACATTAAAATGCTGCATGGATCATTTGTTTATGTCTATATTTCCATCATTTCTTGTCCTTTTTCAAAACTGAAGCTCCATGAAAAAAAAAACACAAATCAAACGAACCCTTTCGAAGTCACAGTGGAAGCACAAAATGCGTTTTTTAAAAATAAATATAACTGCCGTGCGAGGTTCTACCGAACGAGAGGGAGGAGTGTTCTGAAGCAGCGAGGTGGCGAGCGACGGCCGTTTGGATCGAGCAGCGACTTTGTGTGACTTTGACAATGAACGGAAAACTAAATTTAGCGCAAGCAATTGTGCTTTTTGATCAACTTGAGGAAGAGGATGGTCCAAATTCGTCATCATCGTCTTCTTCGGAAGAGTCCTCGAGTGAAGATAGCGACGGATTTGAACACGTGGGTGACGCCATCGACGAGCAGAGGTAAGCCAATTCACTCTTTTTTTTCATGCTGAAAACGTTTCTTTTGAAAGTTTCTTTTGATATTGCAAGACAAAGTTAATTTTGATGCAATATAAGTGTGTGTTTGTGTATATAATAATAAAATGTGCATATCAGATCAAAGTCGTACGTGCACTGTGGGTATCCCAGGCAGGAATTTATGATTTGTGGTGTTCATTCATTCATTCATTTTCCATGCCGCTTATTCCTCTTCTTTCTATATGAAGATTAGGGATGTAGCACATATTCAGCTATGGTATTCTTTCTATTGTCATACATATAGATTTCCATTATTATTGATTGCTGTATATATTTTTTATTTTATACTTTATTATTTTCATAACTGCTGACTTTTTTTCATGTACATTTATAGTGACAATGAAAGTAAAGTGAAATGAAAATGGAAAGGTGGAAAGAGGACCGACACCCCATGGAAGTGTGAGCTGTGTGATGTAGCCGTTTCTAATTCCAGGACGAAACTGCTTTTCGGAGTGGCATGCCTGAAAAAAATGTAACTTGTTTATTGTAAATATTTTTGAAAATGTTTTTTTTCCTAATGTTATATATATATTTTTTTCCCCACAATCAGTCTTCTCAATTTGTGTATATAAATGTGTGTTCAAGAAGCTTGATTGTGTGTACATAGTTTTCATCAGGTGATGGGCCGCAATACCTAAACTCATAAAGAGATGGCCTCTAAACACTTTTTGTGTTAGATGGTATATATTTTTTCACTGTTCTTCACTGTTTGGTCTGCTGTATATAACCTGTTTTGACTAGAGCATGTATAAAGGCAAAAAACGCCTATGGCTATACCTGTTGTTTATGTTGAATTGTCAAATATAAGACTATTTATTCTAAATTTTTTTGGTTGAATGTTCATCCTAACAAGTTGAATAAATATTACAAAGTTTCAAAACGGTTCGTTACGCATGTTTGGTTGTCATTTGGACATCAATATTAAAAATTTTGACAAAACGATTTTGGAATTTTTGGTCTTTTTGGGCCCAAAATGATGATTTATAATTGGTCAGTGAAGGAAACAAAAGTTTGGACATGAAGTTCAAGGTGTCACAAAAAAAGGGACCAAACCAGGCCATCGTAAACAATTCTTTCTTTGAAATATAAAGGCAACTTCAAAGGCATGCACAATCAGACAAAATAGGCCCAGACCTTAAAGGGTTAAACAGTCAGTCTTTTGAAGGCTCTCGCGTGGTGGGCCACGTATTTTGGTTTCATCTGACCATAACACATTCTCCCAGTCCTCATCTGGATCATCCAAATGCTCTCTAGCAAACCGCAGACGGGCCTGGACGTGTACTTTCTTCAGGAAGGGGACACGTCTGGCAGTGCAGGATTTGAGTCCTTGGCGGCACATTTTGTTACTGATAGTAGCATTTGTTACTGTGGTCCCAGCTCTCTGTAGGCCATTCACTAGGTCCCCCCGTGTGGTTCTGGGATTTTTGCTCACCGTTCTTGTCATCATTTTGACGCCACGGGGTGAGATCTTGCATGGAGCCCCAGATCGAGGAAGATTATCAGTGGTCTTGTATGTCTTCCATTTTCTAATAATTGCTCCCACAGTCGATTTCTTTACACTAAGCGTTTTACCTATTGCAGATTCAGTCTTCCCAGCCTGGTGCAGGTCCACAATTTTGTCTCTGGTGTCCTTCTACAGCTCTTTCGTCTTGGCCATAGTGGAGTTTGGTGTGTGACTGACTGAGTTTGTGGACAGGTGTCTTTTATACCGATAATGAGTTAAAACAGGTGCCATTAATACAGGTAACGAGTGGAGCCTCGTTAGACCTCGTTAGAAGAAGTTAAACCTCTTTGACAGCCAGAAATCTTGCTTGTTTGGAGGTGACCAAATACTTATTTAAATAAATTCTTTAAAAATAAGAATGTGATTTTCTGTTTTTTTCCACATTCTGTCTCTCATAGTTGAGGTTTACCCATGTTGACAATTACAGGCCTCTATAATCTTTTCAAGTAGGAGAACTTGCACAATTAGTGGTTGACTAAATACTTATTTGCCCCACTGTATATAGGCGCTTCCCGGAGTTGACGCACAGCACAGAAAGTCTCGGAGTGTCATCTACATCGTGCTGAATCCATTTTGGGAGATTTCCGTGGGTTCCTCTGGTTTGATTTTGCAGTTTTAACTTTGTCAACACACTGCTTACTTCAACCGCAACTCATGTTGTTCTTTCTAAAATGGAAGTTCCAAGCAGAAATTTTTAAAGATGTCGCCGCCCTTGTTTCGCTCTGGAAACTTGTCTATACGCCTAAAGGAGGTGCCTGTTTTTGTTTTAGGTCACTAGCTGCTTTGGTTTTGAAAATATTTGAATTTTAAGTTTTGTAAATAGGCCCCCTTCAGAACGGCCCGGCGCCCCGTTTCCCATCAACAGATAGTGAAGCCTATGGAAAGAGAAAGTAAAATCTCTGCCACACCTCACTCTCTCAATAGTCATATGGTGCATTCAGCAGCAGCATGCAAAACACAACAGCTACATTAGAACCCAAGTCGCTACACAAGTATTATTATTATTATTCCGATTTATATTTATAATTTATTTGTTTTGCTATGTAATTGTCCCTGTAGTATTTATTAAGGTACTAAGATACAGTATTAAGCTGTGGAACAAATTATTTTAATTTAAAAAAAACAACAACAACAAAAAAACAAAATAACACGATCTGGATCTTTTGTAAAGACCCAGATAATTATAATGTATTCTTATAGGAAAATCCCGCTCGACATACGACCATTTGACATACAAACCAGGTCCTGGAACGAATTAAATTCATATATAGAAGTAACACTGTATTGCTTTTGCAAAATAAATCAGATTTCTATTTGTGTCTTTGACATTGGATGTGTTTTTCACAATCTCCACATTGTAGCAAGTCCAATAAAAGCACTGCATCAACAATTGGGCAAAAAGAAAAATCCATCTCGTCTCAGGATGGCAACTATGTGCTAACTATATCATTTCAGACACAATGCCGGTAATGAGGCCAGATTTCTGACAAAAAAATGGCATGCTGCCCACCTCTACTGGCAAGAAAATGTTTGTATAAAGCCAATCACATTTCTGCCACGGTTAACAGTATACGCCTTTGAGGTGATTATGATGATCTATGCACTCCCTGCTATGCCTTTTTTAAACGTGAACCTGAGACCTGAATACTTTCGCTTGGTTGCCCCCACCTCCCTCCCGCAAAATAATTCAAAAACGCCTTGAAAGAAAATGCCGAACACGCCATTTAAAGTTGCACAGATTACACAGCCAGCCAGATGGGAGAGCTTTGGCACTATATGACCCACAGAGCATCGCTGTCAAATTGAACGCGCGAGATTACAGTCATCTTACTAAGTATTCCCCTTTCACTGTCAACAGGTGGCACCGTGACTTTTCCAGCTCTCAATTTTTTGTTCCAGCCTTGCCATTATTTTATGTACCACAGTGCAATCACCGTTAAACACTAGAAGGACAAAAAATATGAACCCAACTGGTGAGCCAATAAGCCCAAAGAAGGAATTTTCTCAGTTTTATAGTATGTATCCAAACATTGTTGTTTTCTTCAACAATGATGATAACGACAGTCGTCGACGAACAATTTTTTTCATACCGATGACCTGAGGAGCTCAAAACGTGGCTTGGGAGACCAGAACACAGTGAGACAAATGCCAGTTTTCGCCTGACTAGACGACAAAGACGAAAATGCGACAAAGTCTATGTCATATGTTCACAACGCTTGACATATTCCTATAGTACGTGGAGTACGTCAGCATGCATAGTGTCGCTCATCTGAGATGTGCTGCACCTCTCCCACCCACACTCTCCTCACTAGAGTTTAGGGTTGGTTTCAAACTAGGATGTGCTCCATCTTGTTTGTTTGGAAACACATTGTAAGACTTGGTGTGGAAGCAATCCCTCTAAGGGTTTTTCCGATCATGTCTTTTTGCTCCTGATCCGATCCCGATCGTTTTAGTTTGAGTATCTGCCGATCCCGATATTTCCCAATCCGATTGCTTTTTTTTTTTGCTCCCGATTGAATTCCAATCATTCCCGATAATTTTTCCCGATCATATACATTTTGGCAATCCATTAAGAAAAAAAATGAATAAAACTCGGACGAATATATACATTCAACATACAGTACATAAGTACTGTATTTGTTTATTATGACAATAAATCCTCAAGATGGCATTTACATAATTAACATTCTTTCTGTGAGAGGGATCCACGGATAGAAAGACTTTTAATTCTTAAAGGATAAATGTGACTTTGTAAATTGTGACTACATATTGCCATCTAGTGTATTTGTTGAGCTTTCAGTATATGATACTGCAGCCATTTAACTTCTGCCCAAATGCATGATGGGAAGTGCAACCATGACTGTGCGTAGGGGTATCAATTGATATATCTTCTCTGCGTTGGGAAAGAACATAGGGTGTTAAGAAAATGATTACCTCCTACCTTCCTTCCCCACATTGCCTCCCACGTTATTTTTAATTGCTGAGAGAGGAATTGTAAGGCTTTAGCCACATAAAAAATGATTCCAAAGGCTGTCAAAATTCTCTCTACTTTTTATACGCTGGCTTTTAGCGCCATCTATAGGTGAAACGGCGTCTTTATAGAATGAACGCAACAATGCGTGAGTGCGTTGTGCACCGCATGCGTTAATTATTTAACGTGATTAATTAAAAAAGATTAATTACCGCCAATAACACAATCAATTTGATAGCCCTACTTTAAGCCAAAACTACTCTGGATGAGTGTAAGTAAGACATTTTGTCTGTAACGTTTTATTTAATTAGATAATTAGAAAACGATTTAATTTAAAAAAAAAAAAGATATATATATATATATATATTTTTTTTTTTAAAAAAGGCATGTCCGATATTTTTTTTGCTGATTCCGATACTTTGAAAATGACGTAATCGGACGCCGATCGATCGGGACGTCTTTAATTGTTATATTTATTTAGTTTTTTTTTAATCCCGCGCCATGAAAATGAGTGACTTCTGCCTTCGGTCTTGCATTGAGGAGGAGGGTGCTGTGACGTGTACGGGTGAAGGGGTCCTCTTCACTATACAGCGTACTGTTGTGTATGAGGACGAAGAATTCAGCTGATTATGCGGATTAATACGTTTATTTTTCGCATCACGCCAGCCAAACGGCTGCGGAAAAATCATTTTGTCTGAGGGAGAGGTGTACGCGCCTTTTTGGAGTCCCATTCACCGTGGATATTGGCCAAAACAACCCTTACTACTGTGGGAGCATTGGACTTACGAGGAAGTGAGTAAACATCTTGTTTTGTGTTATGTCAAATACGAATACAGCAATTACAAAGTAAACACTACAAACTTTCTTTAAATAAAGGACTACTTACGTTTGATCATTGATAGGCATGTAAAAAGCTCCCCTCGTGCACATTAGCTGCACGTTAGCTGCACAACAACTGCAGCCACCCTCCTCTGAGGAACGAACTGTAAATTGCTCTCCGCTGGGTGGTTTTCCGATCCGCGAAGACAATCGACAACCCAGTCGTCATGTCAAATAATCCGGGCTAGTTATGTGTGATTTTCCGCTTCGAAGACTTTGAAACATCACTCGGTTCGGGTTAGCATGTCGGCTACCTCTCACGCCTCTTGCTTTGTTTACATTCTCCGAAGCCGAGGAAGGGAAATGACATATGTCCGATTTAGGTGTCATAAAATATCGTTCGGGATGTGTGACAGTAAAGGTGAAGTCAACAGTTTTGACCATTATGGAGTAATTTTGCCATGTCGTCCTGAATAAGTGCATTTTTATTATTTCAGGCTGTTATTTGTCATGACCATGTCAATTATTTAGCAATTGGGGAAAATACTTGGATAAAAAGAATATCCTGTAAAAATATTGAAGTAAAGCGACAGAAACAATGACATTTTGCAGCTCTCTTCGTCGCGTTTTTCTCGTTCTGAATAATTCCTCCTCAATGGGCTGAATAGTAAAACCGATGAGCCCAGTCTCCCGCTGACGTCATCCACCTGTTGGGGACGCTAAAGCCCTGTAATGGTAGGCGTGGCTAACCAGCATATTAAAAGACTAATTTCTCGTCATGTGCGCTTTGCTAAATTGTTGTATATAGTCGAATCATCTCAAAATATGATTCTAATTCACATAATAATGCCATTTAAGACTTTTTTTCTCCTGTCGTATGCTCTTTAAATAGGCTCTAATAAGCCACAATTGCTCCTTTTACAAAAATATGTTTTTAGAAAAACATACATTATTGCCATTGATTTAAAAATCTATAGTATTAACTACATCATCATGACGTCATGACGTGGTTGGCCTGGACTGGGAGAATAGCTGTGCTAGCTAGCAAGCGAAGCGAGTATGACGACTGGCATGATTTTGTCACATTCTGCTGCAGGACTGGATTGTTTTGTTACACTGCTGTGGAATGAGTTCCCAATGTCGTACCTGCATCCAACTCCAGCTCATTAGCAGTGCCTTTAAACCGATCCTCGGCGGCTTGCCGAGATATTAAGTTGCTGCCATTTGACAGTTTGTATTCTTTTCCCCTTCATTACGAGTTGCGAGTCTTTGCCTTGGTTTTCTCTGTTTATCTGCCTCTCACCACGGTTTTCCCTTTGTTTATTTGTGTGTTCAATAAACCCTTTTACGCAACCCTATGTCATTGTTGTCTGCTTGCCGAATTCTATAAAAGATTTGTTGGTTTTCATCTGAGGACTTGTTACTGATTGAGGGTAATACATCAAATAAATCTTTATAAGGAAAATTATGATCCGTCACGCGGAAGAATAGTCCTGTGGTGTATGCGCTCGTTTGTTGCACGGGAATGGCGGGTTTGAAAGCTTTTTTTTTTTTTTTCTTTAATTAAAAAGGGAAGAAAATAGGAAATATTTTCTCATTTATCTTGAATTTTTTGTTTTTATTTATCATTTAATGCCATTTTTAAATTTTTAAAAAACAGGGATTTTTTTTTTATTGTTAAAATAGGACATGCCAGTAAATATTAAATATTTTATAATTCATTTATTTTATTTATTTTTACTGATGTCAAATGAAAAACGGATTTTAAAAAATTATCTTTTTATTAACTGCAATTAAGGAATCCAAAACAAAAAACTAAATAATTCTCTTTTATTTTGAAAAATATGATATACTACTCCAAAATTTTTGAAAAAGCTAAAAAAAAAAAAAAGTTAATATTTTCTCATTTCTGTAGCGAGAAACATCACATTACTGCATGATTTACTTTTGCGAGCCACACAAAATGATGTGTTGGGCCAGATCTTGCCCCAGGGCCTTGAGTTTGACACCTGTGGTCTAAGCCACTGACTTATGAGCTTAATATTGTAAAAGTTAGTTCTTAAAAATTAAATAGCAGCACTTTAAGTGTTAAAATCCAAACTCTTCACTTCTTTTTTGCCACTGACGGCTATAGATGTCCAATCAATTTGAACTGGGAGGGGCTGGCAAAGATAGTTCAATCTATTGCAGTCAGTAGTGATGTGTCGGTCGCGAACGAGCCGGTACAAAGAGTTGACTCTTTAAAGTTAACGATGAGAGCCGGCACCCTCCCTCGAGAGCCGGCTCAGTCATTTTCCCTTCTGTCTGTCTGTCTGTATAGGAAAGGACGACACACGAACGCGGTTTGTAGGCCTTCTACATGAGCAGAAAACGCAATAACATTTGGAGACATTTTAATTGGTTAAAGTCACATGAAAATAGGGCAGAATGCCGTGCCTGCAAACTTAACCCCTTATAGCCTAATGTATCACATTTGATACACTTAGAATTTCATTAATTTGAGACTAATTTAGAAATTTGATTTAATTTTTTTTTTTTTTTTTTTTAAATGAAGGATGCAAGTCAACACAAGCATCTGCAGGTTCCATGAGAAAAAAAAAATCTGGATTTAGCTAAAAGACTGGACAAATAATTATTGATAGAAGAAGCCGGATCAGCCCGTCCAAGTTGAAGTATTTAGTTTTCTCGAATGCAAATTGTTGTCATTTTTGCTCCAGCCTTCACCGTGTACAGATGCACTCTCTGAGCTCCTGAAGCACTCTCTTATCTTAATCGATAAGCGCTCAGGGCCAGCAAGCTCGACTCCCAATATGGCTCCAAAGAATTTAAAACCTGGAGACTTGGATGAAATAAAATCCTCCATAAAGAAGTTGGAGGTCTCCTTGACTGCCTTGATTCAAAACCAGAATCAAGAAATCGTCAGAGAGCTCCAGTTAATTCGCGCTGAAAACGAGAAACTCAAGCAGGCGGTCGAGGAAGGAGATGTTCGCATCAAGAGGCTGGAAATTTTGGCTGACGATCTCGACCAGTGCCGACGCGCAAATGAGCGCATCATTTCTGGATTACAACTGACGCCTAGCCCAGGTGACACAGTGGCGCAACTGGCAATTGCTAAGCTGAAAGAGTATGGAATAAACATGGAACCACTGGACATCCGTCGCTGCTTTCTGCTCCCATCCGGGAGGAGAGGACCGGCGACGGTGCTCATGAAGCTGGCAGACCACAAGACCAAGACCGCCCTGCTTAACCAGTGCCGCCACCTGAAAGGGTCGAAGATTTTTTTGAATGACAACTTGACTCGCCGAAATTGCAAGAAAAGCACGTCAACTCAAGAAAGCTGGTAAAATAGCCAACACCTGGGTCTCGGATTGCAGGATCCTTGTCAAGACGCAAGATATGAAGATTAAAGCTATTACGAGTCTTGATCAGCTGACCTCACTTGAAAATTAATGTTGACATCAACGGCAGGAGTCTCTACAAGAATCTTGAACACATTAAGGATTATCTACTAAAGATAACAAAGGTTCTAATTTTAATTTGCACGGATATAACATGACACAAATGAATCGGGCATCTAAGGGGGGAGGAGGTGTTGCAATTATGATTGACAATCTCCTGGAATGTATTACAATTGAGCTCCTTATCCCCAATTGTAAAAACATAATTATCTGCTGTGTCTACCGAGCTCCTGATTCAAATGTCTAAGTTTACTGAGTACATGGAAAAGATACTGTATAAAACGAATAATAAGCATGTTTTTCGTTGTGGAGACATTAATCTTGGGATAAAATATGTACAACATGTTGTTTGATTTTCCTCATACATTCATGTCTGATGAAACTGTTACAGTGATCTCTGTGTGCGCCAATTGTTGCCACCATGTACACCTTAGCAATGTATCCTTTTAAGAGACTTAGAAGAAAAGCATTTTGAGTCGCTACTCACACCAGCTGTGATAACACATAATCACTTTTGCCACACACATAGCCACAACAAAATGGTCCCACAGCAAACAGATGCAAAAATGTCAGGGACATGACAAAGCCATAACCTTGTACGCCCTGAAATTAATCGAGCTGCTTGACTGGAAGCTGAGTTACTAAACCCAGATTATTGATTGTGTTATTGTACAGTTTTGTGGCCATCTGATGTATGTACCATGTCTGAATGTGCGTCTTTAGTTGTATGGGGGACGGGAAACTGATAAGCTTATGCTTCCTCCCGTCCGCCTTTGTCTTCTTCGGTTGCTTCGGGCAAATTATATCACATTTTGTAATTGTCAATGATACCGATGATGATGACAATAACATTTCATTTCATTTCAAATTTAAAATAAAGCAAGGAGTAGCTTATGTTTGTTAAAATACTGCAAGGAGTAGCTTATATTTGTTTTGTTCGCTGCTTCTGTTGCAGTTACTACTCACTATTTTCGCTATGATGCAGCATGTTTGATTATTGTTGGTTTAAGTTTAATTTTCTTGCTTGTTTATTGTTTGGAGCCTTTTTAATGTTCAATAAAATAAGTAAAAACCCATTTTCTTTTCTTGATAATTGTTGCTATTTGCAGTCAGTAGAGTGCAATATTTAGTTCACCAAGTCATTTATCATTTATCTATTATGCTAAATTTGTCATAAATATTTAAAAGAAAAGCTAAAGTTAAAAGAGCCGGTTGAGAGCCAAACTGAGCCAATCCAAATAAACCGGATCACCGAAAAGAGCCGAAAATCCCATCACTAGCAGTCAGTGGTCGCCAATTAGCCTGGTACTCTAGACTCACCGCTGTTCCAGCTATTGAGTCTGGCCACCATTAAGCGGAATAAAATTTTCAGGGCGGAGCAAGCCACAGCAAACAGACAGCGGAGTGGATCAATCAGCGACGGGCGGGACGAGGGACTTGTGCACGGAAGTAAACATACGAGGAGAGCGGAGTTTATTCAACATGGCTAGCGTGAGACAGACTGTTGTCAATGACTTGTGTCGATGCGTTTTTGGTAAGTTAAAACATTTTACCGTGGATTGGAACATATTCTCGGCTCTCCTGTTCGCCATCTGTGTTGTTGCGGAGACAACTTCCGACGCGGAAGAGTGACGTTGCTCGTTAAGAACACGTCACGCAAATAAACGAATCTGATCTGTCGATTGATTTTGTACTTGCTCGAGAGGCCGTTAATGGGCTGGGTCCCAGACTATCCTCTCAGTGTTTGAAAAACACAGGGAGAACAGTCTGGCAGTGCCAGGCAAGTAGCCAATAAGTTAAAGATTTATTGAACTTCAAAGTTAAATACAACTGAACAGTGCTAACTCATTTGCGTACACGCACTATGCTAGTCATTTTAAGTACCCTTTACAATTTTTGGACTATAAGCCACTACTTTTTCCCCCTCATTTTGAATCCTGCAGCTTATAGTCCAGTGTGGCTTATTTGTTGATTTATTTGGGTTAATAGGTAACACTTTATTTGACAGCGACATCATAAGACTGTCATAAGAACATTAAAATTATGACATGACACTATCATGGGCATTACTGAATGCTTATGACAGATGGCAATATGTGTCATGTGGCATATTATTTCACTAACTCCATTTATGTCCAGCTCAGATCTTTTACGGCCATTCAAAAGTGAGATCATTTGCTGGATGACACTAACTGACCTCTGTTATAAGCATTCATTAATGCTTATGACATTGTCATGTAATAATTATGACTGTCATATGACAGTATTATGGCACCACTATCCAAGAAAATGTTACCAAATACCATTACAAGCAATTAATGAAACAAGTGGAACAGTAACTGAAGAAATAATTAGCACAGAACATGATTGTTATTTACATCTGTAGCGCCGCAATGCATGCTCGGAGGAATGTTGGATGACAACAGTGTTGAAAGTAGGTGGCAGCAGAGGTTGACTGTCTCCCCCAAAACAATACGGCTTTGCACCAAATTGGTTCAAAGCTTAATGGTGGTTCATTTGGTCTCATGATAGTCTTATGATGCCATTGTCAAATGAAGTGTTACCAGTTAATATCTTTTGTTGTAAATATCCCATAATACAATGAGGACAACTGCGGCATATAGTCCAGTGCGGCTTATTTGTTGATTTATTTGGGTTGATAGGTAACACTTTATTTGACAGCGGCATCATAAGACTGTCATAAGAACATCATAATTATGACATGACACTATCATGGGCATTACTGAATGCTTATGACAGATGGCAATATGTGTCATGTAAATGGTGTTACACTTATATAGCGCTTTTCCACCTTTCAAGGCGCTCAAAGCGCTTTACACTATCTCACCATCCACCTACTGGTGACGCAGCACCAGGAGCAACGTGGGGTTCAGTGTCTTGCTCAAGGACACTTAGACGTGTTCATCAGGGCGGAGAATCAAACCCACAACCTCTGGGTTGGGGGACAATTACTCTACCACTAAGCCACGCCACCCCTGTGTGGCATATTATTTCACTAACTCCATTTATGTCCAGCTCAGATCTTTTACGGCCATTCAAAAGTGAGATCATATGCTGGATGACACTAACCGACCTCTATTATAAGCATTCATGACAATGTCATAAGCATTATGACATTTTCATGTAATTATGACTGTCATATGACAGTATTATGGCACCACTATCCAAGAAAATGTTACCAAATACCATTACTAGCAATTAATGAAACAACTGGAACAGTAACTGAAGAAATAATTAGCACAGAACATGATTGTTATTTACATCTGTAGCGCCGCAATGCATGCTCGGAGGAATGTTGGATGACAACAGTGTTGAAAGCAGGTGGCAGCAGAGGTTGACTGTCTCCCCCAAGGGAGCAGTGATGGCCAAATGAAGCTTTTAGAAAAACAATACGGCTTTGCACCAAATTGGTTCAAAGCTTAATGGTGGTTCATTTGGTCTCATGATAGTCTTATGATGCCATTGTCAAATGAAGTGTTACCAGTTAATATCTTTTGGTGTAAATATCCCGTAATACAATGAGGACAACTGCGGCTTATAGTCCAGTGCGGCTTATCTATGAACAAATGCCGTTTTCATGTCAAATTTGGTGGGTGGCGGCTTATAGTCATGTGCGCCTTATAGTCCAGAAATTACGGGTACTTTTTTTTTTTTTGCTACATTTTGAAGAAAACTTCATAACGCTTTTAAAACATAATTTAAGAAGGTTTTTTTTTTTTTTTTTTTTTTTTTTGTTACCTGAGGAAGAGAGAGGATGACGCTCATGCTCCAGGCTACCGTCAGCATAATCTTGCTTTTCTTCCTGGCTTCCCTGATTCCCAGCGGGTTTAATATGGCGGATTGTCGATCCAGGCTGATAACCACAGTGACAAAAGCGCACGAGTACATGGCCACCAGCTTGAGGAACATAAGAAGCCTGCATGCGGTGTCTCCGGCCTGCCACTGCACCGTAATGTTCCACGCGGCGTCCACGGGCATCACAATGAAAGTGACCAGCAGGTCAGCCACGGTCAGGTTCATGATGATAATCCTGACGTGCGACTTGCGTCTGCCGCCCTTTCCGGCCGCCCACAGCACTAGAAGGTTGCAAACGGCCGACACGGCGCATAAACTGAAGGTGATGATGACTCGCACTTTAGCCGCCGTGGAGAAAGTGGGCAGTTGGAGAGCATCGTCGGCCAAGGTGGCGTTACAGACGGCGGCGGCAGTCCCAGGGCAGCTGTCGTTGGCCGCCTCCAGATCCGCCAGCTGGTGGAGCATGATGTACAGGTGGAGGGTGCTCGCGAGAAAGTCTGCAAGAGCCTGTGGAGTTAAGTCAGATATTTGTTTCTAGTGGATGGGTTGGTAGATAATTGGTGAGAATTAGCAGGGACTAGGAGTGAGAACCTCTTGGTACCTCACGATACGATTTGCGATACAAAGCTCACGATAACGATGATCTGACGATACAACGATTATTAGAATTATTCTACAAACAATTAATAAACAGAAAAACAAGCTTCTGCTGTGAATTGGAATAAATTTATCATTAGTAGACGTTCAATCCGTTTGAAGTGGGAGGGTTGGCAGCGAATGAACGTCAGTGGCAGCCAATACCAGGTAACGAGGTAATTTTTGGCTATTTACGGTCATTTATTAAAGATGTTCCGATCGATCGGGATCGGGTCCGATCACGTCATTTTCAAAGTATCGGAATCGGCAAAAAAATATCGGACATGCCTTTTTTTAATATATATATATTAGGGCTGTCAAACGATTAAAATTTTTAATCGAGTTAATTACAGCTTAAAAATTAATTAATCGTAATTAATCGCAATTAATACCATCTATAAAATATGCCATATTTTTCTGTAAATTATATATATATTCTGTAAAATAAATTGTTGGAATGGAAAGATAAGACACAAGATGGATATATACATTCAACATACGGTACATAAGGACTGTAGTGGGCATTTCACTCTACTGTCATTTAAATCTGTCTATGCTGTCCTTACTCCGAAGCGTCTACTTTTTCCAAAGCTAGACAGCTAGTGAACGACGCCTTAATAATCAGACTTCTTCCTTTTTCATCTGATTTATTGATAAAATGGCCTCAAACCATTGTCCTCTTTAGACCGTCGTAAAACTACAAAAAAAAAATGTACACAAGCATTGCATTAGCAACAACGTTAGCTTAGCATGCTATACAGGTTCACTAAACATAAACAAAAAGCGTCTCATACAAAAAATAGAACATTTCGCTTACTAACATAATATGTACATTCTTTACAACAACCATACTTACGGACAAATCTTGTCCAAGGATCATATAAGCACAGCATTACAACGTAGGCGTCAGCCCGAGACGTCGTGCAGCCATATTGAACTGGCAAGAAAACAATAAACCATGTCGCAAAGCGACCACAAGAGTTCGCTGTTGGACAGCACAAAAAGCCTTGCTGTAAAACTTACCAAAAGGCAGAATACTGTCTGAGCAGGACATGTGCGTTAATTGCGTCAAAGGACAAAATGTCTTACACTCATCCAGAGTAGTTTTGGCTTAAAGTAGGGCTATCAAACTTATTGCGTTAACAGCGGTAATCACGTTAAATAATTGACGCATGCGCTGCATGACCCACTCACACATTGTCGCGTACAATATATAAAGACGCCGTTTTACCAATAGATAGCGCTAAAAGCCAGCGTATAATGAGTAGAGAGAATTTTGACAGCCTTTGGAGCAATTTTTTATATGGTTAAAGCCTTACAATATCTCTCTCAGCAATTAAAAATAATGTGGGAGGTAATGTGGGGTAGTAGTTGATCATTTTCTTAACACAGAGAAGATATGTCAATTGGTGCCCCTACGCACAGTCATGGTTACACTTCCCATCATGCATTTGGGCAGAAGTTTAATGGCTGCAGTATCATTTACTGAAAGCTCAACAAATACACTAGATGGCAATATTTAGTCACAATATACAAAGTCACATTTATCCTTTAAGAATTAAAAGTCTTTCTATCTGTGGATCCCTCTCACAGAAAGAATGTTAATAATGTAAATGCCATCTTGAGGATTTATTGTCATAATAAACAAATACAGTACTTATGTACTGTATTCTGAATGTATACTGGACTGTCTCAGGAAATTAGAATACACAATATTCTAATTTTCTGAGACAGTCCTGTATATTGTTCTATGTAAAGGACGTCAGCCAAGGTCGGCCCCCCACATTTTTACCACGCCAAATCTGGTCCCCTTTGCAAAAAGTTTGGACACCCCTGCTTTAAATGGTGGATTAATGTACAGGACTGTCTCAGAAAATTAGAATATTGTGTATTCTAATTTCCTGAGACAGTCCAGTATATTCGTCCGAGCTTTATTCATTTTTTTTCTTAATGCATTGCCAAAATGTATATGATCGGGAAAAATTATCGGGAATGATTGAAACTGAATCGGGAGCAAAAAAAAGCAATCGGATCGGGAAATATCGGGATTGGCAGATACTCAAACTAAAACGATCGGGATCAGATCGGGAGTAAAAAAACATGGTCGGAACAACCCTATCATTTACCTGTTGATTTTCAGTTACCTCCAGTTGATTTTGGGTTATTTTACGGGTCACCTTCTGTTTATTTTGAGTTACAGAACAGGAAGTGACCTGGGAATCACCCAAATGAATAGGCAGTGACTCAAAATCAACAGGAAATGACCTGGAAATGCCCTGAAAATCAAATGGAATAACTGTAAATGTTCTGGTTTCGAATGAACGAACGTTCCCAGTAGGCATGTGCCGGTATGAGATTTTGACGGTACGATAACCGTGGGCAAAAATACCGCGGTTTCACGGTATTGCAATTATAGCTCCAAAATGGATATTTTGAGATGTATAGGTTAAAAAAAAAAAAAAAAAAAAATTCCACTGAACAGGATTTTAAAAAAAAAAAATTCAAAACATAGTTGCTAATTGGAACATGAATAGATTGTTAAAATAAATCATCAATAAAAAAATATATATATTTTAAATAAAATTAAAATAAATATAACTTATAGACTATACCCACAACCACAGCTCAAGTTGCTCAAGATTACAGCAAGAACAAAATAATATTCTATAAAAAATAAAAACACTTCTGAATAAAATTTAAAACAAGTTTTTTTTTTTTTTTTGAGGGTGGAAAAGCTCAAGTGAAGTTTCGCCATTTTCAGCCACTATGTCAGCTCTAGTTTACATGATGTCATGCCTATGTGTTAAAAAACAAAGAATTCATAAGTTAATAAGTTAGTTAAAAATGTATAAGTTAGTTTAAAGTGTAAATATTGTTGTGGAAAGGTTTCATCTAAACAAACAAACAAACAAAAAAAAACATTGGGTGTGAGACCTCTCCTTGAGATAGCGAACGTGGATTTGTGCTTAGGGCAAGAGCATCTTTCCCAATTAGCTTCTTTGATGCTATCCCCTTTTCCCCTTCATTCAAGCGAAACAAGCTTGTTTTCTCACTCTGCGGCTGTAACACTCGACGAAGTTGCTCTCCCAGCTAAGCCTAGGCTAACATTCGTCTTTGTAAGCTTTTAGTTAGTTTGTATTTTGAATTTGAAAGGAAAATGTGTGTTTTGTTTTTGGCGAACTTTTTCATGATGCTAATCTGTTGAAGCTACTCACACATGGAAAAATACAATTGTACAACGTTTTAAATGTATTCATTTTGTATATTCCACTTACCACGATTAGAGAGCTCAATAAATTGAAGAAAAGGTACGCCTTATGTTTGGAATATTTGTTTTTGGGTTCACTGGCTGTCTAGCCGATAGCGTCACTTTCACACACAGCAACAAACGGGAGGGGATGAGCGCTGCCGAGCCAAGCCACTTCTGGCTGCATTTTTGACACATGAAAAATAGTGGATACTGTACTACGGTCTGACGGAAAATTTTAGTGGTGTTGAAACCGCGACATTTTCACACCACGGTAAACCGTGAAACCGGCACATGCCTAGTTCCCACTCTAAATGGATTCGGCGTCGTGCACCGTCAATGCAGCCTTAGAGTTAACTGAGACACTATTATGGTTGAAGATTTTGGTAGCAACTTGTTGGTTCCTTTTATTTATTTATTTTATTAGACATTGACACCTTTTTAAAACGATATTTCGATTCTTGGCAGGAGCATATCGATAACCTTTTGGGATACAAAGTATCATGATATATCACCATTTCGATATTTTGTCACACCCCTAGCATGGACAGAGGTATTAACGTGGCCAGTATTGAAAATATTCCAGGGCCAATTTTAGGGACTGTCCCCTGTAGCTGACCTTATTTTGACGCATTGGTTGTCATTTGCGGCGATAGCTGACCCAGAATTCAAGGACGCTGGAAGTGTCACGACATTCACATTTGCCACAGACTTTAAAAACTGCAGTAATAAAACCTCTTCTAAAAAAAAAAAAAAAACCTACCGTAATTTCCCGAATATAACGCGCACTTTTTTCCCCCCAAAATCAACTTGTAAACTCATGGTGCGCATTATAAATGGGTACATGGATGGAGACAGAAATATATATGTATTACATATATATATAAACCAATTTTTTTTCATTGACACGGCCACGTTGTGTTGAAGAAACGTATGCGGCGACCCGTTGCCGACCATTACGGTACGTGACGTCACCATTTTGTTTCGGTAATACTTCACTCTAATCGGCCGAATGATTTCGTCTGTGTTAAATTCTGCTTTTTTCACTCTTCATAAAGCACAGAATTTAGTTTCTTGAACTCATTTGAGTCGACGTTTATTGCAGCTCCGCAATTCAGGCCATTACAAATGTAAGGACACACACTTTCTGTGTCCGTCAACTATATCGGTCCCTCGGGAAACTCAAACCCCAATAACAATAGTGCTTTTTGTTACTGTCGTGTTGACAGCGATGAGCGCTCTCGGATTTCCGACTTACGTTCTCACTTTCATTTTACCGTATCAATCCATGGAAGAAAGATTTATTCATCATGAGGAAACGAGCAAGTTATACAGCAGCCTTTAAAAGAAAAGTCACATCTGTTTTCTTTTCTCCTTGATTCTGGTAAGTTGGAGAAGTTGTCAAATCATATTATTACCGTAAATATTGTCAGTTTACGGTAATGTTTTGAACTACCAATGTGCTATGCTTGTGCTGTGTTTCACCAGTCAGTAAAATGACATCTCTGTATCTGTACACGAGCTCTGTTTTCTTGTATTCTTCTATTTATTGGTGCTAAAATTAGGGTGCGGGTTATAAACGGGTACAATAATTTTCCCTAGATTTTACAAGTAAATTTGGGGTGCGCATTATACACGGGTGCGCCTTATATTCGGGAAATTACGGTAATCTGGATGCCTCAACCATTAGTAATTATAGGTCAATATCAAATCTGACATTCCTGGGGGAAATTATTGACGGGGCTGTGTTCGAACAGATCCAGGATTTTATGATGCAAAACAATCTTTTTAACTCATTTCAGTCTGGATTTCGGCCACAATACAGTCTCTGCTCTGCTCGACGACGTTTAAAAAACCACACACTAGTGTGCTGCGGCACACTGGCTGAAAAACACTGTCCTATCACATCTATGCAGATGACACACAACTCTACATTTCTGTGTCCCCGCATGATTATAGTCCGTTATTCTCCCTGAGTAAATGCATTCATCAAATCAATGAATGGATGTGCCAGAATTTTCTCCAGCTAAATGTGGAGAACACAGAAGCGATCATTTTTGGGTTAAAAAAGGAAAGGTCAACGATAAGCAGGCACCTTAGCACAATGTCACTTACATCTACAAATCAAGTCAAAATCTTGGCGTAATTATTGACTCAGAGCTAAAATTTGACAGCCATCTAAGGTCCCTCACTAAATCTGCTTATTACCATCTAAAAAATATGGCCAGAGTTAAGGGGCTTCTGACTCAACAAGACATGGAAAAACTTATGCACGCATTCGTTTTCAGTAGATTGTACTATTGCAACAGTATATTTACAGGTCTTGGTAAAAAAAATCAGTCAGAAAGCTGCAGCTATTACAAAATGCTGCAGCCAGAGTCCGCATAAAATACAAAGAAACTGGACCACATTACACCGATTTTGAAATCGTTACACTCATAAGCGGATTTTAAGGAGGGGGCTAGGAGGGTCAGGCCCCCCCTGGTGGCTGAAAGGTGTCATTGCATGTAATTGACTTTCCTACATATATATAAAAGTTGTAAAGCAATAAAACTGCAACAAAAATGAATTAAATGAACAAAAAAAAAACATTTTTTATAATGGATCGAAATTATTTTTCCAGCACATTGGACAGTCATTTGCTTTGCATACAATTAAAAAAAATAATAATAATAAATAAATAAATATATATATAAATTCAAAATATTGTCAGTTTATGGTAATGTTTTGGACTACCAATGTGCTATGCTTGTGCTGTGTTCCACCAGTCAGTAAAATGACATTTCTGTATCTGTACACGAGCTCTGTTTTCTTGTATTCTTCTATTTATTGGTGGTAAAATTAGGGTGCGCGTTATAAACGGGTACAATAATTTTCCCTAGATTTTACAAGTAAATTTGGGGTGCGCATTATACACGGGTGCGCCTTATATTCGGGAAATTACGGTAGTTGTATTAAGTTCATTTTGTCTACACTTATAGATGCGTTGAATTTTACTTTTATCCCAGACAATGTGTTTTAGGTTGTTTTATTTACCTGACATGTTTCGGCGACTACTTCCGCCTTCATCGGAGTGTCCGACACTCACAAAGCTAGTTGAAAACTGATCAAAAATTCTATCGAGGTCCTTGTGGCCACTCAACAGTACCTCTAGATGGAAAATGGCACCACTGATGCAGCTCATCAATGGTCACCACAGCCCTTACTTGTGTCTGTAGACAGCATCACAGCACATATGGAAGCATTTCAACAGCTTCTTAGAAGACGCAACATATACAGCCAATCTAAAAAGTTCTGTTACTTGCACATGTTTATAAATAAGCCATTATCTGCCTCATGTCGTTAGAGCCCCAACTACATATATGTTTTTTTCTAACAGAGAATCCTATTCACTCACATTCACTTTACACCGTCATAACCACTAAACTATCAGTGACTCATAACTGAACAGTCTGTACTGTCACTATTGAAATGTAAGGTTTTTTTGGTCATTAAATATCAACCTACAACAATTTGATTTTGTTAGGAAAATCCATCGTGATGATAATAACCAATGGCATTACCAACACACTACTGAAAAATGTCATTGAACTAGACGGTTAAACACATTCTTACCTTTAATGAGATTCTGTGCGCATCAGTGAGGGTCTCGCAGTGTGCTACAGGCATCTGCGGCTGTCGCTTCCTCACACCTCATTTCGCCACTGACTGGATGCAGGGACCACGAGGTTTCTTGAATTGTACCTAGAAAAAAAAAATCCAGGAGAGGGAGGTATCAGTGTGCGAGTAGAGCAAGAGAGAGACAGAGGGTTGCTCTTTTTCATAAGGTTTGAATGACTTTTTGACTGACTGTCATCTAAACCAGTGATTCCAAACTGCTGTTGCCGTGTCATCCTCTTTCACGTCATTAAATTAATAATGAAAAAACAAATCCTAACATGAAGTCAACAAGCTACTTAATGTAAATAATTCATTCACTGCCATTGACAGTGATCGGCGTACAAATACAATAACGTACCGCACGAATGCTATTTTTAATCCATGACGTCGCCATCGTAACCTGGAAGTGGGTCAACCTGGACATGCCCTCGCATACAATCCATGTTATTACTGCTTGTTTTCTGCCGGTAATCTTTCAAAAAAGAACATGCCGAGTTAACACTGCTGCTATGGAACTTGTACAACCCCTAGAAAAAAAAGTATGGAATCACCAGTCTCGGACGAGCACTCACTCGGACATTTTATTATGTAGAACAAACTCAGATAAAAAGCTCGAAAAAATAATGAATTAGTTAAAAAGTGCAACTCCTTGGCAGTCAGAAACACTAAATTAAATGAATAAAAAACATTGTGGTGGTCAGTAAATGTTACTTTTATGGAGCAAGTGCAGGGAAATATGTATAGAATCACTACATCCTGAGTAAAAGAATATGGAATCATGAGAAACAAACAAAGAAATAACAATCAAAACACATCTCTAGTATTTAGTTGCACCACCTCTGGCTTTTATGACAGCTTGCAGTCTCCGAGGCATGGACTTGATGAGTATATTCATCAATTTGGTGCCAACTCTCTGTGATTGCATTTGCCAGATCATCCTTGCAGGTCGGAGCCTTGCTGTGGACCGTTTTTTTTTTTTTTTCAATTTCCACTCACAGGTTTTCAATAGGGTTGAGATCAGGGCTATTTGCAAGCCATGACATTGACTGGATGAGTCTCCAAGGAATGCTTTAACAGTTTTAGCTCTGTGGCATGATGCATTGTCATCTTGGAAAATGACAATCATATTTTCAATTGAAGGCATAAGAAAGCCATCTCAAATATCAATGCAAAATTGTGCATTTATTGAAGATTTAACCACACCCATCTCCCCAAGCCCTTTGCCTGACATGCAGCCCCATTTTATCAAGGACTGACGGAATTTTGAAGTCTTCTTCAGGCAGTCAAATTTGTAAATCTCACTGGAACGCCACCAAACAAAAGTTCCAGCATCATCACTTTGTGAAGGGTCAAGAATCTGCATTGGACAAGGTGTCAAGAGTCAAGAATCTGCATTAGACTAGAAGAAGAATGAAGAATGGATCAACTTGCGCGGATGTCCAAAAGACCAGTTTAACGCCAGCAAGGTGAAGCCATTCACATTTCATATGCAGTAAAAAAAAAAAAATTGGGGGGCCATGGTCCTACACAGGACAAAGAGGTAAGCCACTTTGATATTTTTACTTATCTTTTAGCTTGACGTTTTGCTGTGCTGCTTCTGTCTGACAATGAATGACCTGAAAAAAATTAAAATGGTATCTGACTGCCACTGTTGTTACCTTTTCTGCTGTAAAAAAAAGCAGGAAGTGTAATTATAGAATTAAGATTTGTTATTAATGAAAAAATTAAAAGTGTTCGTTGCCTGTCACTGAGTATTATTTGCGTTCGCTACACATAAATAGTAATGCAAATTACCCCCAAAAACGGTCAGAGATGGAAGACAACCAGAGGATATTATATATAAGAAAGACAGGGTATTCGCTGGTAAAGGATAGACTGTTGAAACAGGAAAATGTCAGTGGCCAAAGGCAATGCACACAAGAAAAAGGTGTCAATAAAAACGCTAACTCTGGATCAGGTCGGCTCTTTTTCGTCTTTTTCAGCCCTTGAACTCAAGCCATCTCTTTAACTAAACATGTGTATGTTCTTTCACATCTTTACCAGTGAATTTGGCACCAGGGACATCATTTTCGGACAGAATCGGTAGGTTTAGCTCAGTAAACATCTCGTTCGTACACGAGCTTGACCCGCTTAGCAACAATTGCTAACGTCATGAATATTGATGAGCAAAAGTGACGTGATGCGTGTGGTATGCCATTGAACTTGAATGGCTAGCCCTGAGTGATCATATTTCACTGCCATTTACAGCACTAGACGTCCAATCAAATTTGACTGGAGGGTTGGCAACAACAACAAAAAAATGAAGGGACACCACATTGTTGGAGCCACCCGCCCAGATAACCTTTAGTTCTTTTTTGTATGTGAAAAGTGTTTGTTTTTTGTTTTTTTTTAATTAGTGGTATAATGTAATTTTCCAATTACATTGTAATAATGTAAAATGTAGGGCTGCAGCTATCGTTTATTTTAGGAGTCGATTAATCGGTTAACTAGTTAGTTCGAACAATCGAGTAATCGGATAAGGAACAAGAAAAATTAAATCCCTGAGCTGAGCCTCAAACAGTATAAAAAAAATAACTCAGCATCTGTGTACAACAAAAGAAAAATTGGCAAACTTACATAGCAAAAGTTTGTAGCTTTAATGCTATAAAACGCCAACATTTTTTACAATGATCTTCACAAATGGTTCAGACACATTCCCACAAAGAACGGCTAAATATACCAATGAACTAAATTACGAATGCATTTAGAAAAAAAAAAAACAAGCTTAACAAAAAATTTGCTTATGTTGGTCTTAACAAGGAGCAGTTGGATTCAGCCATTTGAAATGAGGAAGATCAGGTGGCAGAGTATTCACCCAAATCAATAAAACTAAATGCAAGGGCTTTCAAAATAAACCTTTACAACGCCACTTTAATTAAATAAATACTCGAAGCAGCAAAATTTGATCCGAATCTTTTTTTCTAATCGAATACTCGAGTTAATCGATTAATCGTTGCAGCACTAGTAAAATGTAATACAAGTATAATGTAATAATGTTACTCAAACCTGAATTAATTAGGGGCATATTTGAGTGATATAAGCACACAGAAAAACAATAATCAAAAGCTTTTTTTTTTTTTTTTCCAATACATAATTATAACACTAGAATAAAATTACAATCTGTCCTGCTTAATTTAAAACAGAATAATTTAACCCTTAAGGTCCTGAGACTTTGTGTGTGTGTGTGTTTGTGTATATTTGGCCATTTTGTATTTTTTATTACTTTTTATTTTGTCTTTATTTACCATGTAAAAATGTTTAACATTCCTTGGGTATCTTGCTTGGTGTAATTTTTCTCACCATCTATATAACTGTCAGTATTACGCAATAATTTATTACGATACCTTATTGGTCCCAAAAACTAAAATCATTAAATTCCTACTGGAAAAATATACGGAATTGAAGCGTAAGATGATCCATCCCAGGAGCACGGATAAAGATATTTTCACAATCAAATTTAAAAAACAAAAAACAAAACAGCAGGCCACAACAGGTGAAATCAATAGGTAATCACTGTGATGCCTTAGGTTTGTGCCCTAGTGTGTCTTTTCATGTGATTACCCATTGATTTCACATGTTATGGCCTGCTCCTTGTGGCTACGTCTACACTACGACAGATAATTTTCTCCAGGGTATTTTGCCGACTATTTTTACTGTCCACACTTCGTTTAAGGTGCGTTTAAGGGCCTTCCCGCTTCTGCAAAGTACACCAGGGCAAGATTAAAATGAGGGCGGGGCCACGGCGTTCACATGCGCAGGCATGCACTGACTCTCGAAGGGAATAGTTACCCTTCTCACACACACCATATAACTGTTTGCATTACTCTAACACACGTAATATAAATTAATCAGGGAATTGTATAATTTCTCATTATTTACTGTAGGACTGTACTATAACACACCTAATATAAAATAGCACACCATAGTTTAATAAAAAGAAGCAGAATAGATACACAACGCCATCTTATCACAGAAGCCCAACGTGTGCATCACGAGCGAGATTGACGCACCGACTCTTGCAATCAGTTCTCCCGGCCACTCCAAGGACAAAGAGCAGGGTGCTATGTCCTAAAACAAGTAGCGTCTCGCCCAGCCAGGGTAACAAAGTTGATAGGGGGCGCTTGGGACGTCAAGACCAGCATCGGTCGCTGTGGCAACCACGTCCCATCCATGCACGTACCTAACCGCCCAAAACCGGCCACAGATGGATTATCCCAAGACAACACCCAGCCACACCTTCGGCCCGACTCCCTCCACCGCAGCCTTCAAAAACACTGGCGTTACGAGTACCCCTGGTGGTCAGGGGCCGCGAGCGTAACATAAGACAGCAGGTGTGAAAGGAGGAGGCAGTGAAAAATCAAAATTGCAAATTAAAAGAGTTTAGCAGAAAGAAAAAAAAAACAATGGACTTAGAGCCCACAAACATTTACCCAACCCCCTGCACTATGCAGCAAACAGCAAATAAAAAGTTTAAAAAAAAAATTAAACCTGGAACCCAAAACAACCCCCAAACTGTCACGAAGCGCGGGCGAGCAAGGTGGACCCAAATGCAGGGAAATGTAGGCGAGGCAGATAACTGTGCAAAAATGATTTAATTGAAGCCAACGAAAAACAAAGTACAAACAAAGGCTGTGATAATCCAAAGAAGGCACTAAAGCAAACAAAAACTGTCACCAACAAAAGACTGCTTTTCAAAAACTCACTTGAACACAAGGGCTTGGATAGGCGTGAATACTGTTGATGAGAACTTGACATGGACTTTGACGTTGACATAGACATTTACATTGACAATGACGCAACAAGGGGTGACAAGAAACTGGGTCTTTATATACACACGCAGACAAGGGGTAACGACACGAGGAACAGCTAGGTAACACAGGTGGATGCAGATTGCAGGATACACTGGGAGAACACACACAGGTGAAATCAATGGGTAATGACAGAGATGAGTCACACTAGGAAAAACCCAACACAAAACCTAACACAAACTAAATCACTATCGTGGCAGGCACCTATTGTGCCCCAAAATACATGGGTGGTTTTGCCGCTCTATCTAATGGACTAATACAGAGTGAGGTGGGAGACACGATGTATACCTGCAGGTATATAGCTAAAGTCCCTACCTCTGTGCTCTGCACCAACCTAAAGAAAAAGACAAAAGAGATTATCAATAAACAAGTGGCAGAAAGCAAACTTCACAAACAGAACCAAAGTCAAAACATAACAGGCTTCAACAAACCAAGACATCCAAATCGAGAGCCGCCTCTCCTGAACCAAGCAAACAATTCAACTTATACAGTGGCAGGACGAACAGATGATTGGATCATTAACTAATGAGGAAGTGGTTCCATCTGTGGAGGCCTTCTGCGATCACACAGGTGGAAACAACTGCAAAGGAAAAATACTGGTGAAAACCAACAGAAACGTGTATAAAGTGAAAGGGAAAACATACATACCTAAACAAAAGGATAAATTACTCTCCATCCGTAACACTGGACACTGAGATAACAAACGGTTCGCTGCTCGGAAACATTTTCTATGTAGCCTTGTTTTGGATCCAGTATGGTCCCTCCGTCATCCGTTTTTGCCTTGTTTTTTGACCATTGTCGACGACTAAATTGTCAACCTGTTTTCGGTGAGCCTTCTTCAAACTTTTGGAACATGGAGTCAGTACAAAGGGTTAACACAAGAGGTGAACACGTGGAATATCAGCCCTCCAGGTTGACTCGCGCAGAAAGCGACATCAGCAGAGCGGCACTTCGTTCGGCTGTCGCTGTTTCCGTGCGGCTTGGCCGGGGGGGCGAATTCCTTCACTCTGCAGCTCCTGTATGCAATTACCATACAGCGCCTTCTCTGTTTTATCCAAATTATTTATTTTATAACAAGTATTCCTCAGTTTTACATCCATACATTGTTTTATTTAGAAATATACAGTGCCCTCCATAATTATTGGCACCCCTGAAAAAGATGTGTTTTTTTAGCTTCTAGTATTTTTTTTTATTCAAATAATATGGGACCTTAATGGAAAAAAAGAAAAAAAAAAAGACAAAAAGCTCAATCTTGGTCTCATCTGACCAAAGCACACGGTCCCAGTTGAAGCCTGGGACCGTGTGTATTTTTGTGTGAGACCAAGATTGAGCTTTTTGGCAACAAACACTCTAAGTGGGTCTGGCGTGCCACGAAAGATGCGCATGCTGAAAAGCACCTCATACCCACTGTGAAGTATGGGGGTGGGTCAGTGATGCTGTGGGGCTGTTTCGCTTCCAAAGGCCCTGGGAACCTTGTTAGGGTGCATGGCATCGTGAATGCTTTGAAATACCAGGACATTTTAAATCAAAATCTGTTGCCCTCGGCCCGAAAGCTGAAGATGGGTCGTCACTGGGTCTTTCAGCAAGACAATGACCCTAAACATATGGCCAAATCTACATAGAAATGGTTCACCAGACACAAAATCAAGCTCCTCCCATGGCCATTTCTGTCCCCAGACCTTGTTTTGTTGGCAAAAGGGGGTTGTACAAAGTATTAACACCAGGGGTGCTAATAATTGTGACACTTAGTATTTGATGTCAAATAATTTCTTCTTTATGTGGGATTTTTTCCCCACTGAATGAATGCACTTGTATTGAAGGTTGGATTTTTCTCTTTTTTTTTCCATTAAGGTCCCATATTATTTGAATTAAAAAAAATATTAGAAGCTAAAATACACATCTTTTTCAGGGGTGCCAATAATTATGGAGGGCACTGTATCAAAAAAGTTAGCGAGAGAGAAGTCCGACCCGACCCGAACATAAATAATTGACATTTTGGGCTCGACCTGAGTTTGGGTTCGGACTTAAGATCTTACCTCTAATCATTGGCTGTCACCTTCAGCCTGGGTGTCATCTTGGACAATACACTTTCTTTTCATTCACACTTCAATAATATTACCCGGATTGCCCACTACCTCCTACGCACCATCAACCGCCTCCACCCCTCCCTCAGCCCCCATTCTGCTGCCATCCTGGTTCATAGTCTTGTCACTTCCCGCCTTGATTACTGCAACTCCCTCCTCTTTGGCCTCCCTCAAAAGACCCTACATAAACTGCAACTGGTCCAGAATTCAGCCGCTTGGATTATAACCCGTACCCTATTCATCCAGCACATCACTCCAGTTCTCTGCCAGCTCCATTGGCTCCCGGTCCACTTCCACATCCAGTTCAAAGTTCTCCTCCTCACATTCAAGGCCATCCACAACCTTGCCCCCTCCCTATAACGCCCCCCTGTCCCCTTAGGTCCCCGCTCGCCTCAGGACCATGGGGAGCAGAGCAGCTGAATGACTTTGGAATTCACTACCACCCGACCTCAAACACAGACTCACTCCCCCTTTTTCAATCAAAACTCAAAACTCACCTGTTCAGACTCGCATATCCATAATAATCCCTGATTTCTTTGTGCTTTACTGTTCTGCTAATTATTTTCATAGATTACTGTTTTATTGTTTTGAACGTTCTATTCTTAATTATTTTTACTGTTTTTGGTCTTTAATTTGTCTAGTTGTTTTTTTAAATGATTGTACGGCGACCTTGAGTGCCAGAAAGGCGCCTTCAAATAAAATTTATTATGATTATCCACACTGGCCTCTAGGGCCTGGCATGAATACCACATTGTTTTCACAAGGACTTGCGACATTCTTCGGAAACAAAACCAAGGCGGAACCATGTAAATGTGAACATGAAATGGGTCATGTTCTGTTTTTATGTCAGAGCATCACCATGTAAACTAGGGGTGTGAGAATATATCGAAATGGTGATATACAGGGGGGCAAATAAGTATTTAGTCAAGCCCCAATTGTGCAAGTTCTCTTACTTGAAAAGATTAGAGAGGCCTGTAATTGTCAACATGGGTAAACCTCAACCATGAAAGACTGACAGTGGAAAAAAAACAGGAAATCATATTGTTTGATTTTTAAAGAATTTATTTCCAAATTAGAGTGGAAAATAAGTATTTTATCACCTACAAACATGCAAGATTTCTGGCTGTCAAAGAGGTCTAACTTCTCCTAAAGCGGTCTAATGAGGTTCCACTCGTTAACTGTATTAATGGCACCTATTTTAACTCATTATCGGTATAAAAGACACCTGTCCACAACCTCAGTCAGCCACACTCCAAACTCCACTATGGCCAAGACCAAAGAGCTGTCGAAGGACAGACAAAATTGTAGACCTGCACCAGGCTGGGAAGACTGAATCTGCAATAGGTAAAACGCTTGGTGTAAAGAAATCAACTGTGGAAGCAATTATAAAAAAATGGAAGACATACAAGACCACTGATAATCTCCCTCCATCTAGGGCTCAATGCAAAATCTCACCCCATGGCGTCAAAATCATAACAAGAACGGTGAGCAAAAATCCCGGAACCACACGGGGGGACCTAGTGAATGACCTGCAGAGAGCTGGTACCAAAGTAACAAAGGCTACTATCAGTAACACAATGCGCCGCCAGGGACTCAAATCCTGCACTGCCAGACGTGTCCCCCTGCTGAAGAAAGTACACGTCCAGGCCCGTCTGCGGTTCGCATGAAAGCATTTGGATGATCCAGAAGAGGACTGGGAGAATGTGTTATGGTCAGATGAAACCAAAATAGAACTTTTTGGTAGAAACACAGGTTTTCGTGTTTGGAGGAGAAAGAATACTGAATTGCATCCAAAGAACACCATACCCACTGTGAAGCATGGGGGTGGAAACATCATGCTTTGGGCCTGTTTTTCTGCAAAGGGACCAGGGAGACTGATCTGTGTAAAGGAAAGAATGAATGGGACCATTTATCGAGAGATTTTGAGTGAAAATCTCCTTCCATCAGCAAGGGCATTGAAGATGAGACGTGGTTGGGTCTTTCAGCATGACAATGATCCCAAACACACAGCCAGTGCAACAAAGGAGTGGCTTCGTAAGAAGCATTTCAAGGTCCTGGAGTGGCCTAGCCAGTCTCCAGATCTCAATCCCATAGAAAATCTGTGGAGGGACTTCAAAGTCCGTGTTACCCAACGACAGCACCAAAACATCACTGCTCTAGAGGAGATCTGCATGGAGGAATGGGCCAAAATACCAGCAACAGTATGTGAAAAGCTTGTGAAGAGTTACAGAAAACGTTTGGCCTCCGTTATTGCCCACAAAGGGTACATAAGAAAGTATTGAGATTAACTTTTGGTATTGACCAAATACTTATTACCAAATATACTCGACGTCCAATCCATTTAGACTGGGAGGGTTGAACGAACATTCATTCATTCGAAACAAGCTTTCACAGTCACTCTTTCTGATTTCCAGGCCGTTTACAAGTCAATTTTGATTCATTTTAGTGCATTTACAGGTCGCTGCCAGTTGAGTTTGAGTCGCTGCCTATTCATTTGGGAGATTCATGGGCCACTTCCTGTTCCGTAACCCAAAATCAACAGGAAATGACTCATAAAATGCCCAGAAATCAACAGGAAGTGACTGAAAATCAATAAAGTAATGATCTGAAATGCCCCAAAATGACCTCGTTGCCTAGCATTGGCTGTAACTGATGGCCAAGACGTTCATTCCGTTTGAAGTGGGTGCGATGGCAGCGAATCTGCCACCCTCCCAGTCCAAATGGATTGGACGTCTACTCGTGGTAAACTCATTCCAATTCACAACAGAAGCTTGTTTTTCTGTTTATTAGCCGTTTTGTAGAATATCTTAGGTTGATTTCCTGACCAATGTATCGATAATCGTTGTATCGCCATATCACGAGATTATCGTTACCGTAAGCTTTGTATCCCAAATCGTATCGTATCGTGAGGTACCAAGAGGTTCCCACTCCTAATGTAAATGGCCGCTACAGCTGCTTTCCAATCGTATTCCTCCTCAAATCTGATTTTTAGGGCTGACTTCACACTTTTTTTTTTAGCAAGTGCTCAAAACAGGCCTGCACCTGTTCAGACTGGATCACATTATTGACACACCTGACAAGTTTCAGATAGGCGTCATCCAGCATTATGTGGCATCACAGTCATAACCCATCTGAGCTATTCAGACTGAGAATAAAAAACGCATCTTGTCCATATCTGATATGAATTTATTAGTGTGTCAGACTGAGACACATCTTGTCTATATCTGATATAAATTTACTAGTAGGTTGTTTCAGTCAGTCTTGCAAAAATTAGATTTCTGTGCTTTTTGACTGTTCAGACTACAGTCCCTGACAAAAGTCTTGTTGCTTATCCATTTTGTCGAAACAATTGCCAGTAACCTGACTTTTAATTATTCAGTTGGTTTCAGAAATGGCTCATAAGAAAGACCCTCCCAAATGATGTTGAATGTACAAAAATATATTTGTTTCACTAAAAAAAGACGTCAAGGTCAATTTTTGGCAAGACAAAGTTTTGTCGCCTACAGAAACTTGTGTGAAAATTGAACAAAAAATGTACTTCAAATACAAAAATATGTTACATAACATATGCGAATTAAGTGGTGGTGCTGTGAGATCCAAATTTAATATTTTGTCTGACTTCCATGGGCTTGAAGGACTGCATCCATGCGGTTCGGAAGGATTCATACAATTTATTGATGAAGTCATCAGGAACATCAAAGAAAACAGTCTTGCATGCCTTCCAGAGTTCATCAACATTCTTGGGTTTCGTCTTCCATGCTTCCTCTTTCATCCTACCCCACACGTGCTCAATGATGTTCATGTCTGGTGACTGGGCTGGCCAGTCCTGGAGGATCTTGATCTTCTTTGCCTTGAGGAACTTTGAGGTAGAGATTGAAGTATGCGATGGAGCACCATCCTGCTGCAAAATTTGTCCCTTTTTATGGTTAGGAATGTGAGAGGCAGCAAAGATTTGTTGATATTTCAGACTATTTATGTTGCCTTCCACCCTGCAGATCTCTCACACACCCCCATATTGGATGTAACTCCAGACCATGATTTTGCCACCACCAAACTTCACTGTTTTCTGAGTGAAACTCAGATCCATGCGGGCTCCACTAGGTCTCCTGCAATATTTGCGGCGACTGTGGTGTAATTCAATGGAAGATTCATCTAAAAAATCCACCTTTTGCCACAAAACAGTGACTGTAAGGCTGAAGCAGTTCTGACAGATATGGCGGCGCAAGATTATTCAAACATTTAAAAACAAATAATAATATCTTAAAATGTATTTGGTAGTGTACTTGGAGCCAGTGAAGAGATGCTAAAATCGGGGTGATATGTTCGCGCCTGCAGGTTTTAGTTAGGAGTCGAGCAGCAGAGTTTTGCACGAGTTGTAGACGGGCCAGTGCAGCCTGACCGATGCCTGCATACAGAGAATTACCATAATCCAGCCGAGTTATGACAAAAGCATGGATCAATTTCTCCAAATCAGAGCGTGAAACAATAGATTTCACCTTAGCAATCTGGCGAAGCTGATAAAAACAGTCACGTACAACGCAAGAAATCTGCTTCTCAAATTTAAAATCAGAATCGAATTGAACCTCTAGATTTTTGACACAGTTCTTAAGAAATGGAGACAATGAACAGAGGTCAACATTCAGGGAGGGCTGGCTACTTGGTCTGAACACCATGACTTCAGTCTTGCTGTCATTCAAACTTTAAAAATTAAGTGAAAGCCACGACTTTATGTCGTTGAGGCATTCATTGAGTTGACAGAACGTGCTATTTTGTGCCATTGGAAAATAGATCTGACAGTCATCAGCATACAAATGAAGTAAAACACCATGTTTCCTAAAAACAAAACTAAAAGGCAATAAATAAAGTGAAAATAAAAGAGGGCCGAGGACAGATCCCTGGGGAACCCCGTGACAAAACTTTTGTCTTGCCAAAATTTGACCTTTATGTCTTCATTAAATGATAAATCTTTTTTCAGCGAAACAAGTATATTTTTGTACATTCAACATTATTTGGGAGGGTGTTAGCTTTCATATGAGCCATTTCTGAAACCAATTGAATAATTAAAGGGCATGTGACACGAAAAAGCATGTTTATTTCATAATATATGGACACCCTGTGTGACTCCGGAATAAAGATCATATATATATTAGGGCTGTCAAACGATTAAAAATTTTAATCGAGTTAATTACAGCTTAAAAATTAATTAATCGTAATTAATCGAAATTAATCGCGATTCAAACCATCTATAAAATATGCCATATTTTTCTGTAAATTATTGTTGGAATGGAAAGATAAGACACAAGATGGATATATACATTCAACATACGGTACATAAGGACTGTATTTGTTTAGGGCTGTCCCAAACGACTAATTTTCTCCCTATTAGTCAGCCGACTATTTTTACGATTAGTCCACTAATCTAATAATTTAAAAAAAAAAAAATTTGGGGGGGGTTTTTGTTTACTAATTTAGCAATGAAATTTTTGTTGACGCTTATCAATTCACAAAAAACATATTGGAACACTTAAATTATTTATTAAAGTACAAATAAACACGTAAATAACAATAATAAATCACAAATAAACAATGAGTTCAAATGCTGATAGAATTAACTAGTGTAGCATCCCGATTGAAAAGGTGGTCTCTTAAACTGATGGTTTACAACTTTTATTCCATCCTTGATGTAATCACACCGTAAGAGCTGCGGTGCACACAAATAAAACAACACAATTAGAAGTTAGCAAAAACTTTTCATCTTTTTCCCTTTTAAACTTTATTTATACCTGTATATCAATGAATTGCCTTTACCTTAATTTATTACCTTATCATTGACAATCTCTCACTTGAGTGCAATCACTGTATATACTGTATATATTTATGACCTTTTAACCTTATATAATTTTCTATACCATAAAGTAAACCATAACATGAAATAAACCTTCCAGTTAGCATGAAGGACAATACTAATAGCACTTATAGGCCCATTGTCAATGAAACATTATTATTCAGTATGGCGACAGCACCCTCTGGTGTACAAAAATGGAAAAAAAAAAAAAAAATTAACTGGGTGACGGCGCTTGAGGTGTTTATTCACGGCCGACGTGCAGCCAAGCTTGGCATTGAAGAGACAGGACAGAAGAGTCCGTTGTTTCTTTGAAATAAGTCAATGTTTTGGACACTCTGGTGCGTTTTTTTTGGCTTTGTGCCGCTTTCCCCGCTTGCATACAGAGCATCCGACATTCTGAACTTTCCACGCATATATTTTTTAACCCTTCGTTAACCGTCGACGGGATGTTGTGCTCGTCGACGGATTTACGTCATCGATGACGTCGACTATGTCGACTAGTCGGGACAGCTCTATATTTGTTTATTATAACAATAAATCAACAAGATGGCATTAACATTATGTTAAAGCGATCCATGGATAGAAAGACTTGTAGTTCTTAAAAGATAAATGTTAGTACAAGTTATAGAAATTTTATATTAAAAACCCCTCTTAATGTTTTCATTTTAATAAAATTTGTAAAATTTTCAATCAGAAAATAAACTAGTAGCCCGCCATGGTTGTTGTCAATAATTACTTACACAATGCTCATGGTTGCTGAAGCCTATAAAATCAGTCGCACCCTAGCGCCAGCAGAGGGCGGCAAAACTCCATAAAACACAAGTGAGCGTTTCACTGTACTGTCATTTAAATCTGTCTGAGCGGGCCATCTGCGTTAATTGCGTAAAATATTTTAACGTGATTAATTTAAAAAATTAATTAACGCCCGTTAATGCGATCATTTTGACAGCCCTAATATATATATAATACATGCGGTATTTTATGCTCCTGAATGATATGGAACGCTTGGATGTGTGTGGAAGCGATCGCTATATTTATTTAGTTTTTTGAATCCCGCTCCATGAAAATGAGTGACTTCCGGCTTCGGTCTTGCATTGAGGAGGAGGGCGCTGTGATGTGTACGGGTGAAGGCGTCCTCTCATGAAACAGCCGTACTGTTGTGTATGAGGACTAAGGATTCAGCTGATTTTACGGATTAATACGTTTATTTTTCGCATCACGCCAGCCGACCGGCTGCAGAAAAAATCTTGCTTTACGAGGGAGAGGCGTGTGCGCCTTTTTGGAGTTTCAAAAGGTTCCAATTCACCGTGCATATTGGCCAAAACAAGCCCTACTACTGTTGGACCATTGGACTTACGAGGATGTGAGTAAACATCTTGTTTTGTATTATGCCAAATATGAATACAGCGATTACAAAGTAAACACTACAAACTTTCTTTAAATAAAGGACTACTTACGTTTGATCATTGATAGGAATATTAAAAGCTCTCCTCGTGCACATTAGCTGCACGTTAGCTGCACAACAACTGCAGCCGCCCTCCTCCAGGGAACGAACTGTAAATTGCTCTCCGCCGGGCGGTTTGCCGATCTGCGAAGACAATCGACAACCCAGTCGTCACGTCAAATAATCCGGGCTAGTTATGTGTGATTTTCCGCTTCGAAAACTTTGAAACATCACTCTGTTCGGATTAGCATGTCGGCTAGCTGTCACGCCTCTTGGTTTGTTTACATTCTACGAAGCCGTGGAAGGGAAATGACATATGTCCTATTTAGGTGTCATAAAATATCGTTCGGGAGGTGCGACAGTAAAGGTGAAGTCGACTGTTTTGACCATTATGGAGTAATTTTGCCATGTCGTCCTGAACAAGTGCGTTTTTATTATTTCATATTCCATTTAGCACAAGACTTATTTGTCATGACCATGCCATTTATTTAGCAATTGGGGAAAATACATGGATAAAAAGAATATCCTGTACAATTATTGAAGTAAAGAGACAGAAACTATGACATTTTGCAGCTCTCTTCGTCGCGTTTTCCTCGTTGTGAATAGTTCCCCCTCGACGGGCTGACTGGTTCTTCTCAAGCCATTTATTTAGCTATTGGGGAAAAATGCTTGGATAAAAAGAATATCCTGTTTTTCTCGTTCTGAATAATTCCCCCTCAACGGGCTGAATAGTAAAACCGATGAGCCCAGTCTCCTTCTGACGTCATCCGACTGTTGGGGTCGCGAGAGCCCTATAATGGTAGGCGTGGCTAACCGGCAGATTAAAAGACTAATTTCTCGTCATCTGTGCTTTGCTAAATTGTTGTATATCGTCAAATCGTCTCAAAATATGATTCTAATTCACATAATAATGCTATTAAAGACTTTTTTTCTCCTGTCGTATGCTCTTTAAAAGTCAAGTTTTTCGCAACTGTTTCTACAAAATGGATAAGCAGCAAGACTTTTGTCAGGGACTATACAAAGGAACTATCCAGGTTCAATCTGAACGAGCTAAAAAACTGATTTCAGCAACCAGTTTGAACAAGGTCTGCACAATTTGTCGAATTACTGCAACCACTCTTAGCACTATTTGCCTCCAGGACAGATTATTGCTGCAAATCCCCCCATTTACACAGACCCTAAGGCGCATAAAATGTGTCGTTTTCTCCTCATGACTTCATGTTACCATTTAAAGAAATTATGGAAAGTATGTAATTCAGTGGGCAATCTCAGCTTCAAATCACTGTCTGACCATGGCGTATACACTTGAGTTCGCTTTGCATTCCAGCATGGATTTGACGACTATTAGTTACTGCATTATCAGACTCATGCAGACAGCATATCAAACTAAAATGTTGTTTCAGGCTTTTCGCCAGGTTTTTATTGTTAAACCAAGCATCCTTTTCATGGTTCTTCTTCCTCAACAGTCGTATTTGATATTTCCATGTGGGTTTTAGCTGCCAGTGTTCGCCTTCCCGCCAGGATTCTTCTTTTGTTTACCTGCGCTCGCGGGGATTATTTTATACTCGGCCACATGTGGGAGGTCTTATTAACCGTGTGGACGATTAGATGAAAAGCAAGAGCTGTCACAGCGGCTCATTTATCAGTTTCAACTGAGCAGGTCAGTGAGTCATTGTGTTTGCGATAATGGGACACAGTCATATTGCTTTTTTTATTTCTATTTTTTTTTCCTGTGACAGTACTGCACTCCTTTTGTTTACTGTCCTATAGGAAGGAAACAAATTCATATGAAACGATTCACCACCCGCAGACCCGATAGCTCATGTGTTACTGAGCAGATAGGAGCGTACATAACATTTGACGTGACATGCAAAAACCTTTTGTATGTTGTGATATTGACTCCATGAATACCATTTGCATCCATACATAATCCTGTTTGTATATTCCTCACAACGTGGAGAGCCATATGCGCATAAGGCCAAGGAGCTATTCATGATGTAACATTTTTATAAAGACACGTTTCTGCTTTGAAGGCTTCGGTGCGGCTGAGATGTTTGTGACCAATTGAATTCAAAGAATGTTTTGCAGTGAAACCACTTGTATGTTTTTCATTGTGGGTAAAAAAAGTGTTTGGAATTAACTCAATACAAGCAAGAAATTACTGTATGCATAACTGTTAACCCGAGGCTGTTGGCAATCTTACAAAAAGTGACGTATGACCTGAAAAATTGGCGACTAATCTTAGAACGTTGTATATAGCGTGCAATATGAAACAAAAATAAAACTTATTTTTTTAAATAATATGAATTTATTGGTAATATTGTAACATACAGTGGGGCAAATAAGTATTTAGTCAACCACTAACTGTGCAAGTTCTCCCACTTGAAAATATTAGAGAGGCCTGTAATTGTCAACATGGTTAAACCTCAACCATGAGAGACAGAATGTGGGAAAAAAAAAAAACAGAAAATCACATTGTTTGACTTTTAAATAATTTATTTGCAAATCATAGTGGAAAATAAGTATTTGGTCTATACCAAAAGTTCATCTCAATACTTTGTTATGTACCCTTTGTTGGCAATAACGGAGGCCAAATGTTTTCTGTAACTCTTCGCAAGCTTTTCACACACTGTTGCTGGTATTTTGGCCCATTTCTCCATGCAGATCTCCTCTAGAGCAGTGATGTTTTGGGGCTGTCGTTGGGCAACACGGGCTTTCAACTCCCTCCGCAGATTTTCTATGGGGTTGAGACCTACAGACTGGCTAGACCACTCCAGGACCTTGAAATGCTTCTTACGAAGCCACTCCTTTGTTGCCCTGGCTGTGTGTTTGGGATCATTGTCATGCTGAAAGACCCAGCCACGTCTCATCTTTAATGCCCTTGCTGATGGAAGGAGATTTTCACTCAAAATCTCTTGATACATGGCCCCATTCATTCTTTCCTTTACACAGATCAGTCGTCCTGGTCCCTTTGCGAAAAAACAAACCCAAAGCATGATGTTTCCACCCCCATGCTTCACAGTGGGTATGGTGCAATTCAGTATTCTTTTTCCTCCAAACAAGAGAACCTGTGTTTCTACCAAAAAGTTCTATTTTGGTTTCATCTGACCATAACACATTCTCCCAGTCCTCTTCTGGATCATCCAAATGCTCTCTAGCGAACCGCAGACTGGCCTGGACGTGTACTTTCTTCAGCAGGGGGACAGGTCTGGCAGTGCAGGATTTGAGTCCCTGGCGGTGCATTGTGTTACTGATAGTAGCCTTTGTTACTGTGGTCCCAGCTCTCTGTAAGTCATTCACTAGGTCCCACCGTGTGGTTCTGCTATTTTTGCTGCCCGTTCTTGTTATCATTTTGACGCCACGGGGTGAGGAGGGAGTTGAAAGTCCATGTTGGCCAACGACAGCCCCAAAACATCACTGTTCTAGAGGAGATCTGCATGGAGGAATGGGCCAAAATACCAGCAACAGTGTGTGAAAAGCTTGTGAAGAGTTACAGAAAACGTTTGGCCTCTGTTATTGCCAACAAACGGTACGTAACAAAGTATTGAGATAAATTTTGGTATAGACCAAATACTTATTTTCCACCATGATTTGCAAATAAATTCTTTAAAAATCAAAAGATGTGATTTTTGTTTTTTTCCCCACATTCTGTCTTTCATGGTTGAGGTTTACCCATGTTGACAATTACAGGCCTCTCTAATATTTTCAAGTGGGAGAACTTGCACAATTAGTGGTTGACGAAATACTTATTTACCCCACTGTATAACCTGGTGCAATCAATGAACAATCAATATCTTCAGCTACATCATGATTACTAAAATTTAACAGTGACTTTTGTTATAATTGTATGTAGCACTTTTGGCAATTTCTATCGTGTCTTTTGATGGCTGCACTTCAGCTCTCGCAGTTCAGTTTGACTTGAAGGTAGTTTGTCAGTGTGTCCAATTATAAATTAAAAAGGTCAATTAATAAAATGAACTTACCGATGCGTCAGGGAAAATTATGCTAATTCTGGGAAGTGATCAGCAATAGTTGAAGGCAAATTGTGTTCGGCAACAAATCGGCAGAATAAAATCTCCGTTTTCGTCATTTTTCATTCTGCAGACTTCATCTTTATGACCAGTGTTGTTAATCTTACTTTTAAAAAGTAATTAATTACAGTTACAAATTATTTCCACCAAAAAGTAATTGAGTTATTAACTCTGTTACCTGAATGTAAGAGTAATTAGTTACTTGGCAAAGTAATTGGTGTTACCTTTCATGTTTTTTTGTTTTTTTTCTTCAAAAAAAAAAGTGTGTCAAGGTTGTTTGTTCAGCGTATATCCGTAAATAAATTATTTTTCCTTCAAAAGCCCTTTCTTCTTTTTCATAGTTTGAGCTGTCATAAAATCAAATAGCTTCAAAGTAGGGTTAGGGTTAGGGTTAGGGTGTGCTTGACTTTTTTCTTTTCACAAAAAGGTTTTTTAATCAGAAATTGGTGTTTTCACTTCCTTTTCAAAATAGACTTGTTCTTCCGTTTTGCTGTCAAGATCATCACGATGGCACTCCACAGTTTGTGATTCAAAAAGAACCTTTCTGTTCCAGATAAAGTTCAAGAGGCTGCCAGTCCATGCTTTTGAATCCAGACGCCAGATTAGGACTTAAATTGCTCCTTCTTGTTCCTCTGTCTGATTTTATTCAAGTCATGTTTGAAATTTGAATCTAGTAGTTGAATGGAAGCAACAGGACTTTTTCTTCATTAGAGTGATACATTAAGCGTAAAGTCACTTTCAGTGTGTCATGAATGAATTCCAGTCATTTTCTAATTTGAAATATAGACTTTGATATCAGAAGCAGTAAACTCTATAACCTCAGTACTTCATGACCAAATTTGTTAGCGCACGTTGAAAAATAGACTAGGCTTACCAGTATACAGTGGGGCAAATAAGTATTTAGTCAGCCACTAATTGTGCAAGTTCTCCCACTCGAAAATATTAGAGTGGCTTGTAATTGTCAACATGGGTAAACCTCAACCATGTGAGACAGAATGTGGAAAAAAAAAACTAAAATCACAGTTTGATTTTTAAAGAATGTATTTGCAAATCATGGTGGAAAATATGTATTTGGTCAATACCAGAAGTTCATCCCAATTAGGGCTGCAGCTATCGATTATTTTAGTAGTCGATTAATCGATGAACTAGTTTGTTAGAATAATCGAGTAATTGGATAAGGAACATGAAAAATTAAAATACCTGAGCTAAGCCTCAAATGGTATAAAAAAATAAATAAGGATCTATGCACAACAAAAGAACAAGCTTAAATGCTATAAAACGCTAACTTTTTTTTCTTTTTCTTTTCTTTTTTTATTTTTTTTTTACACAGTACTCTTAACAAATGGTTCGGACACATATTCCCACAAAAACAGCTAAATATACCCATAAACTAAATTATGAATGCATTAAAAAAAAAAAAAAAAAAAAAAAAAAAAAAAAACATTAGCTCAAACAAAAACTTAGCATATGTTGGTCTTAACATGGAGCAGCTGGATTCAGCCATGTGAAATGAGGCAGACTAGAGGGCAAGGTATCCACTCAAATCAATAAAACGAAATGCGAACACTTTCAAAATAAACCATTACAATGCCACAATAATTAAACGAATACTCGAAGCAGCAAAATTTAATTCAAATCTTTTTTTTTTCCTAATCGAATACTCGAGTTAATCGATTAATCGTTGCAGCACTAATCTCAATACTTTGTTATATACCCTTTGTTGGCAATAACGGAGGCCAAACGTTTTCTGTAACTCTTCACAAGCTTTTCACACACTGTTGCTGGTATTTTGGCCCATTCCTCCATGCAGATCTCCTCTGGAGCAGTGATGTTTCTGGGCTGTCGTTGGGCAGCAACTCCCTCTGCAGATTTTCTATGGGGTTGAGATCTGGAGACTGGCTAGGCCACTCCAGGACCTTGAAATGCTTCTTACGAAGCCACTCCTTTGTGGCCCTGGCTGTGTGTTTGGGATCATTGTCATGCTGAAAGACCCAGCTACGTCTCATCTTCAATGCCCTTGCTGATGGAAGGAGATTTCCCTCAAAATCTCTCGATATATGGCCCCATTCATTCTTTCCTTTACACAGATCAGTCGTCCTGGTCCCTTTGCAGAAAAACAGCCCCAAAGCATGATGTTTCCACCCCTATGCGTCACAGTGGGTATGGTGTTCTTCGGAGGCAATTCAGTATTCTTTCTCCTCCAAAGACGAGAACCTGTGTTTCTACCAAAATGTTCTATTTTGGTTTCATCTGACCATAACACATTCTCTCAGTCCTCTTCTGGATCATCCAAATGCTCTCCAGCAAACCGCAGACGGTCCTGGACGTGTACTGGCTTCAGGAGGGGGACACGTCTGGCAGTGCAGATTTGAGTCCCTGGCGGCGCATTGTGTTACTGATAGTAGCCTTTGTTACTGTAGTGCCAGCTCTTTGTAGGTCATTCACTAGGTCCCCCCGTGTGGTTCTGGGATTTTTGCTCACCGTTCTTGTTATCATTTTGACGCCACGGGGTGAGATCTTGCATAGAGCCCCAGATCGAGGGAGATTATCAGTCGTCTTGTATGTTTTCCATTTTCTAATAATTGCTCCCACAATTAATTTCTTTACACCAAGCATTTTACCTTTTGCAGATTCAGTCTTCGCAGCCTGGTGCAGGTCTACAATTTTGTCTCTGGTGTCCTTCGACAGCTCTTTGGTCTTGCCCATAGTGGAGTTTGGAGTGTGACTGACTGAGGTTGTCGACAGGTGTCCTTTGTACCGATAATGAGCTAAAACAGATGATTAATACAGGTAACGAGTGGAGCCTCGTTAGACCTCGTGAGAAGAAGTTAGACCTGTTTGACAGCCAGAAACCTTGCTTGTTTGTAGGTGACCAAATACTTATTTTCACTCTGATTTAGAAATAAATTCTTTAAAAATCAAACAATGTGATTTTCTGTTTGTTTGTTTTTTTCCCACATTCTGTCTCTCATGGTTGAGGTTTACCCATGTTGACAATTAAAGGCCTCTCTAATCTTTTCAAGTAGGAGAACTTGCACAACTGGTGGTTAACTAAATACTTATTTGCACCACTGTACGTCGATATTACGTGCATTTGCCACGGTTCTTTCTCATACATCCTTCCTTGCACCTGACCGCATCCAGGTTTGCGGTCAGATGCAAGCTTGGCTCAGGGAGGAGGACACCCCTGCCATGCATAGTCCTGGGGATTGTTACACAGAGTCCTTCTATCGAATCTAATGGAACAATTATCTACATGGGGAGCCCATAAACTCTCGTGATTTTCAACAATTTTCTTGCCGCGAGGTTGTTAGTGCGAGTGCTTGCCATAATTCATTGAAAAGAAATCGTCTTCAAGGTGCACTCAACATTTTTTTATAACATTGGATGCCATTCCACTAGGTTTTGGTTTAGGTACATGTAAGGAATTTGGCGTCGGTGATAATGCTGCCGGCTGTATAGGGATGGGAATCGAAATCCGATTCCAATTCGGAACCGGTTCCGAGTGTTTCGAGGCCTCGACATCACAATGAAAAAGCCTTAACGATCCCTTTAACGATTCCTAAAGACGCGTATTGCGTCGTGACGTGTGTTGTTGTCCAGACGCATCAAACTAGCATGGCGCCAAGAACCACTCGCTCCAAAGTTTGACTACACTTCACCAGGAAAGAGTGTGAAAATGAAAGGTTACGACGGGTAAGCACAAGCATTGCAGCCATAAACATAACAATGACAGCACGTAGGTTCAAACGCTCGAAAGTGTGTCTTCACTTCACGAGGAAAAATTACAACAAAGCGACTTGCAGTCATTGCAAGGTGGAGATAACTGCATTGGAGGGAATACGACTGCGCTGTCCTCACAGAGAGGCTAAGGCTCAGTTCTGGCTATACAGCTAGCTAAACTCCCAAATGACGATGTAGAAGACGTTGGTATAATTTGCTGACTTTATTCAACCATCACTTGAAGAGTGAAATTAAGAATAGAAATGAAACAAATCAATTTCGTCCTCAATAACAAACAGGTTTGCATCAACGTAAATCAGCGATGATTAGCTGCTAATAACAGTATGGTTAGCATTCGTTCGCTAGCATTAGCACATCGTTCAAACCACTACACAACTGGATTTAAGTGTCCGATCGCAAGTGGAAACACAACAACAACAACACAAAAGAGGATACATACAGGCGTCGCCTCTGTAGATATTAACATTAACAAAGAACGTAGGCTCGTAGAAGTGTTTCCCTCTCTCACTTCGCTCGCTCACTCGCTTGGATGCGGCATTTCTTCGGGTGCCTAAACTGCGGCCCGCGGCCCAAATACGGCCCGCCTCCACATTTGGTCCGGCCATTTTGAATTTTTTTTTTTTCTCAATCGTGTTATTTATTTCCTGGCCTTTTTCCTTGAAGAATTCAGAGAGGGTTATTTGGTTATTATCTATTTAATTAATAGTGTTTTTATTATTAATTATTATTATTATATTATTATTTTTATTCTATTTATTTCATTCCATGAAGAATCCAGAAAGGGTTATTTTTTGTGGCTTTCTGAAAAACAATAATTTTTTACATTTATGCACTTCTGCAATCGTCACACTTTTTCTGTTACAAACTGACCCCGGCCCCTCATCAGAGAAGGGAAAAGTTATGTGGCCCTCACAGGAAAAAGTTTGGGGACCCCTGCTTTAACACATATTGCCAAAGGCAGAACAACAACCTATCTGCCAATATATACCAATATTTTTTATTTCTATTAGATAAATGTTTCAGTAAAATGTTACACATTCTTGTGTATTTGCCACTTATTGCCACAGTTAACATTGAGGCTTTGGGCCTCTTTTGATTTTGTTGTGAGTTTGTAAGGTTGTGAGTTCTGATTAAACAAACTCGATGCCAATCAAAACGTTTGTTCTTCTTTTTCCCCAAATTAGAATCGATAAGAGAATCGATAAAGAATCGAATCGTTAAGTAATATCGATAATGGAATCGGAATCGTAAAAATCCTATCAATTCCCATCCCTACGGCTGTATATAAGTGACCTAAGAGAAGATGCAGCAACTTTAGTTGGTTTGATGAACTTTAATTACAGTTGTTTCGTCATTTGTGCCATTTGAATGCATTTGGATATTAATTTGAGAGAGTGTGTGGTTTGTGTATCTAAAAGAAATATATATAGAAAAACCTCAGTCAACTTGATATAAAGGAATAAACATGTAAAGTTCAAACCCAAATGAATTGAATAAATTCCAGTGTAAAAGGAACTAGGCGTTATACACAAAATGACCACTAGAAGTCCGCATTGGACAAGGAATGAACCATCAATAATGAATGGCCGTTCTCACAAACAAGAGGTCTGCTATGGCTGCATGCTATGCACTCGGTAGCTAAATGAATCAGAAACTACAATCACAGCGGACAACGATCTCCAATCTGAACGTTGAATGGGATTAATTTCGGAATGTACACTTAGCGATCCAATACAGTGCAAATTTGTACAGATATTATCACGCGCTAGGCGCTACGTTAGCAATGCCCATGGGATGCTACGAGCAGAGCTGACGTGCTCCGAGCTACGAACAAGTTACAACAATATAAACTTGTAACACAAGCACAAGCATCCCATATATGGTTGCAGTATACGTGAAGAACATTATAACTTACTTATCACCGACGCACACTGTTATTTATGCAAATGCAAGCACAGCAATACTCAGCCGAGGACGAACTTTTTTCTCAACCGCGGTCTATTTAAGAATACTCTGCGCATGCGCAGCAACACAAGTGTCTCAAAGCGAGGCAGCTGAATGTCATTTTCTAAGCCAATTTAGTTGGCCCTTTATGGACTCTTCTAGATTATTGTGAATTCTCATTACTATGCAACATTGTCATTTTTACCTGCCCTTTTATTTCTGTCTTAGTCCTAGTGTTTGGAACGAAAATACTTATGAGTCTTAGTCATATTTTAGTCATTTCAAAATGTGTTCGTCTAGTTTTAGTCTACAGTTACTCAGTTACTCACGACCATGGGCGTAGGTTTGGTCTCTACGGAGCCCCCCGGGGTGCCGGGGTAGAAAAAAAAAAAAATCATAGTTTGTTTTTTGATTTAAAATTTTACAAAATGTATTAAAACGAAAACATTAAGAGGGGTCTTAATATCAAATTATTATTACTCGTACTAACATTTATCTTTTAAGAACTACCGTATTTTTCGGACTACAAGCCGCATCTTCTCAGTATAAGTAGCACCAGCCATAAAATGCCCAACGAAGAGGAAAAAAAACATATTAAAGTCGCACCGGAGTATAAGTCGCATTTTGGGAAATTTACTTGATAAAGTCCAACACATAGAACAGATAGCCTATGTCATCTTGAAAGGCAATTTAATATAAAAATACAATAGAGAACAACAATCTGAATAAGTGTACAGTATAATGTTACATGATGGATCAACAATGAAATGCGAATATATTGTCCTCACCAGGACGCTACGGCTTGGTCCTGGCTATACAGCGAGCTAAACTCCCAAATGACGATGCTGGACGTCCGTATAATTTGCTGAATAAATTTCGTCCTTGATACCAAACAGGTTCGAATCAACGTGACTAAATGATAATTAGGTGCTATTACAGCAATGACACAAATGGTTAGCATACGTTCGCCAGCATTAGCACATCGGTCAAACAACCACACGACTGGCTCTAAGTGTCCGATCGCAGGTGGAAAACACACAACAACAACAGAGAAGATGATACACACAGGCGTTGCCTCTGTAGAGATATTTTACAAGCATCAACAATGAACGTAGGTGTGCAGCCGTGTTTCTCTCTCGCTAAGTCGCCCACTCACTCAGAGCTGCGTAGCTGTCCGTCTTCTTCTGGCGTGTGAGCGCTCTTCTTCACTTAAACAAGTGCGAGTGCAAAAGTCAATAATACAATTGAACACACATTGCCAAAGGCAGAACACGAACGTGGCCATAGCTATTAAGAGTTATTCAGATAACTATAGCATAAAGAACATGCTAGCAATTTTACCAAACCATCAGTGTCACTCCAAAACACCAAAATAACATGTGAAATGTATCATAATGTGTTAATAATTTTACACATAAGTCGCTCCTGAGTATAAGTCGCACCCCCAGCCAAACTATGAAAAAAACTGCGACTTATAGTCCGAAAAATACGGTACGTCTTTTTATCCGTGGTTCCCTTTAAAAATCACATCCAAAATTAACAGTAAAATATTTTTTCAACTTTTGAACTGAAGCACATTTTAGAACCAGTTGAAGGCATACTTGGATGAGTTTGGTATGAAAAAACACAATCAAACACCTCTGGGAGGAACTAGTACTGTGATTGTGAGCCATGTTCAACATCAGATGAACTCCAAATGTAGTCATAAGGCCATTTATAATTGATACTGTTTACGGAGTGAGCAGTTGCTTAAGAGAAAACATTTTGTTGATGTGCAGTGACCGTTCTTTTGGGTCAAGCGTGAGAATGAATGAAAACAAAATGTCACAGATGAACCCCAGGTGGCCTATTTATTCATGTTTGGTTTTTCTTTGAAGGCAGAATAACCAGGAAAAAGTGACGTACAGTGGGGCAAATAAGTATTTAGTCACCCACCAATTGTGCAAGTTCTACTTGAAAAGATTAGCGAGGCCTGTAATTGTCAAAATGGGTAAACCTCAACCCTGAGAGACAGAATGTGGGGGAAAAAAACAGAAAATCACATTGTTTGATTTTTAAAGAATTTGTTTCCAAATTAGAGTGGAAAATAAGTATTTGGTCACCTACAAACAAGCAAGATTTCTGGCTGTCAAAGAGGTCTAACTTCTTCTGAGGCTCCACTCGTTACCTGTATTAATGGCACCTGTTTTAACTCATTATCGGTATGAAGGACACCTGTCCACAACTCAGTCAGTCACACTCCAAATTCCACTATGGCCAAGACCAAAGACCTGTCGAAGGACACCAGAAACAAAATTGTAGACCTGCACCAGGCTGGGAAGACTGAATCTGCAATAGGTAAAAGGCTTGGTGTAAAGAAATCAACTGTGGGAGTATGGTGTTAAATCAAGGCCAAAAGTTTTGTAATCGGAAAAAAAGAAACAATTAAAAAAAATGTTTGAAGCTGAATTTTTAAGTTTTATTCTTGAATCTTTCAAAAGTGAAAAAAACCTTTTATTTTTTTCCAGTAACAAAGTTGATATTTTCAGATTCAAAGATTTTTTTTTTACTTTCAGGTCTTTTTTTTTTCACTTTCAATTTTTTTTTTTTTTCACTTTCATATCTTATTTTTTCAGTTTCAATTTTTTTTTTCACTTTCGAATCTTTTTTTCGCTTTCAGATCTTTTTTCAGATTCAAAACTTTTGGCCGTGTTTTAACGTGGGGGGCGCGGCCTCGATGAGAGGCGTGTTGAGTTGTGAGAGACAGCCTATCAAAGCAACCCCGAATGATGTTGCCTTCAGGTAACGTGGGTACTTTGATGAATTATGACTCCACACTCTCTCCACTTAGTTTTCTTGATACCTGAAGGCAACATCATTCGGGGTTGCTTTGATAGGCTGTCTCTCACAACGCAACACGCCTCTCGTCGAGGCCGCGCCCCCCACGTTAAAACATGGCCAAGTTTTGAATCTGAAAAAAAAAGATCTGAAAGCGGAAAAAAAATTGAAACTGGGAAAAAAAGGCCTGAAAGTGAAAAAATTGAACCTGAAAATATCAACTTTGTATATGGAAAAAAAAATGTTTTTTTTTCGCTTTCGAAAGATTCAAGAATAAAACAAACATTCAGTTTCAAACATTTTTTTTCAATCGTTTCTTTTTTTCAGATTACAAAACTTTTGGCCTTGATTTAACACCGTATGGGAGCAATTATTAGAAAATGGAAGACATACAAGACCACTTATAATCTCTCTCGATCTGGGGCTCCATGCAAGATCTCACCCCGTGGCGTCAAGAACGGTGAGCAAAAATCCCAGAACCACACTGGGGGAACGCGTGAATGACCTACAGAGAACTGGGACCACAGTAACAAAGGCTACTATCAGTAACACAATGTGCCGCCAGGGACTCAAATCCTGCACTGCCAGACGTGTCCCCCTGCTGAAGCCAGTACACGTCCAGGCCCGTCTGCGGTTCGCTAGAGAGCCTTTGTATGATCCAGAAGAGGACTGGGAAAATGTGTTATGGTCAGATGAAACCAAAATAGAACTTTTTGGTAGAAACAC